>NC_057806.1:362890537-363176339 GCF_018294505.1 Triticum aestivum | reverse complement strand
AGGACGGCGATGGGGCGTTGCCGGGATGGGCGCCGGCGGCGGGGCGTGAGGCGGCGCGGTCGCCGGTGTTAGCTGCCCCCGATCTGGATCGGGGGGGAGGGGGAGGGAGCGAGACGTGGGGGATCGAGGGGAGTGGGGGGTAGCGGTTAGGGTTTCTGTCGGGTGGGGGGATAAGGTGGGAGCGGGGTGGGTCGGCCGGCTGGGCCAGTCGGCTGGGCCTTTGCCCAGTTGGGCTGGCCAGCTGGGCCACAGATGGCCCAGTGGGGGGTGCCTCTTTTTATTTTTAGTTAGATTTGTCTTTTCCTTTTATTTATTTCATTTTTCTATTTTATTTCATTTTAATATATTTAGACATTTTCAAAAAGGGTGTTTGTTGCACTATAATCACCTAGGCATTTAACTGCACACTCCGAACATTTTAGTTTAATATTTTGAAAACTTTGTCGCTTGACATTAATTTGAATTTGAATTTGAAAAGGTTTCGAATCATTGCGAGGTTAGCAACAATAAGAGTGGTGATGTGGCATCATTAACGTGGAATTACTGTAGCCTAATTATCCGTGCGTCATAGTTATTTTCTTCAGTGTTGAAGATAGACTTGCTGACGAATGCAGTAGCGAGAGCTAGGCTCGCCACTCCAGATTCGGACTCCTCAGATGACTCCTCTTCCTCATTTTCTTCAGATTCGGCTTCAGAGTCCATTTCCTTGCCAATGAATGCCCTGGCCTTCTTGGAGCTGCTCTTCTTGTGATATGAAGGCTTTGAGGATTTTGATGATGAGGATTTTGAGGATTTCTTCTTTTTCTTCGCATCATCAGAACTGTAATCCTTGTATTTCTTCTTCTTTGATTCCTTTTCCCATTGAGGACAGCCTTGAATGTAGTGTCCAGGCTTCTTGCATTTGTGGCAGAGCCTCCTCTTGTAGTCACTTGATGAGGAATTATTGCTCCTTGAGGGTCTTCCAAGGCGGCCACGTATTGAGAACTTTTGGAACTTCTTCACGAGCAGAGCCAGATCATGGCTCAGTTCTTCAGGATCACCAAGGCTGCTATCAGAGTCTTCATCTTCGGACTCAGATACTGCCTTGGCCTTTAGTGCACGTGATCTGCCATAGCTTGAACCATAGAGATCTCTCTTTTCAGCAAGTTGGAACTCATGAGTATTTAGCCTCTCGAGAATATCAGCAGGATCAAGTGACTTGTAATCAGCATGTTCTTGTATCATCAATGCCAGAGTGTCAAATGAGGAATCAAGCGATCTCGGCAATTTCTTCACCACCTCATGGTTGGTGATGTCCGTGGCACCAAGTGCTTGAAGCTCATTTGAGATGTCAGTGATGCGATCAAAGGTTTGTTGAACATTTTCATTGTCGAGTCTTTTGAAGCGGTTGAAGAGATTGCGAAGAACATCAACTCGAGAGTCACGCTGAGTTGAGACTCCTTCATTCACTTTGGACAACCTGTCCCAGATAAGCTTCGCTGTCTCCAAAGCACTCACTCTGCCATACTGTCCTTTGCTCAGATGGCCACATATGATATTCTTCGCTTGAGAGTCGAGTTGCTTGAATCTCTTCACATCAGCAGCATTCAGAGAAGGTGTGACTGAGGGAACACCATTTTCCACAACATACCAGAGATCGTTATCAATTGCTTCAAGATGCATTCGCATCTTATTCTTCCAGTAGGGGTAGTCCGTCCCATCGAAGGTAGGACACCCGACAGAGACCTTGATCATACCTGCGGTCGACATAACTAAAACTCCACGCGGTTAAACCAAAATCACACAGAACAAGGGAGTACCTTGCTCTGATACCAATTGAAAGTGCGTTATATCGACTAGAGGGGGGTGAATAGGCGATTTTTATGAAATTCTTCACTGAGGAATTTGCCGGTGAGGAAATTTCTTAGCGAAGAACTACTAGCAGTGGAATGAGTACTCAAAAGTAAACATAAAAGAATACAAGCATAGTCATCATGATGAAATGAAGACAAGCACAGAGTACAGGAAGCGTAATCACAGGATAACACAGGATGAAGACAAACAGACTGAAGAAATTGAACTGGGGAAATTTGAGGAAGTCTTCAGTCAAAGTCTTCAAACACAGATATGAACAAACACACAACATAGTTATGAGGAAATGAAAGAGTTAAGGAAATAGAACCAGTAAGCTTGGTGAAGACAAAGATTTGGTAGACCAGTTCCAACTGCTGTCTCAGTTATACGTCTGGTTGGAGCGACTGAGTATTTAAACTCGAGGACACACAGTCCCGGACACCCAGTCCTGAACACGCAGCTCAGGACACCCAGTCCTCACCGTATTCTCCCTGAACTAAGGTCACATAGACCTCGTCCAATCACTCGTGGTAAGTCTTCAGGCGACTTCCAAACCTTCACAAACTTGGTCACTCGGTGATCCACAATTCCTCTTGGATGTTCTAGACCATGACGCCTAACCGTCTGGAAGAAGCACAATCTTCAAAGGTAACAAGCGTCGGATCCACTCAGGATCAATCTCTTCAGTGATGCTCAATCACTTGGGGTTTGTAGGTGTTTGGGTTTTGGGTTTTTGGTTTTTCCTCACTTGATGATTTTCACTCAAAGTCCTCAAAGGATGGGTTGCTCTCAAATGACAAGTGTCAGTTTCTCTCGGAGCAGCCAACCAGCTAGTGGTTGTAGGGGGCGGCTATTTATAGCCTAGGGAGCAGCCCGACATGATAAGACATAAATGCCCTTCAATGATATGACCGTTAGGTGGATAGATATTTTGGGACAGCTGGCGCATAGCACAGCAACGGTCGGAATTTCGAGTAGCAAAATCCTCAGGGCTATCATGTTCCTCGCTGTGTAGGCAATCCGCACTGGCGAATTCCTAACTCCTCAGTCAGGACAAATTCCTCAGAGACCATAAGAACTTCGTCTCTGTCACTGAAGAAATTGACTGAACTGTATGAGATTTCCAATGGCTTCACTCGAAGGGATTGGTAGATGTAGGATTTTGAGTTGAGCATCACATGGAAATTTTTCCTTAGTATTTCCTCGACCCCCTTTAACAGTACGGTGTTTCCTATGACTCAAGAAAGAGAAAAACAAAACTATGAAAACGAAAGTCTTCAAGCTTCATATTCCTCGCATGAATATCAAGTCTTCACGGACACACCAATTTCTTCACTTTCAAAGTCTTCATGAAAGTCTTCAGAAATACCAAAATCTTCAATCGAAGATATTCATTTTTAGGGGTCGACTTTTCCTGTAAATATCAAACTCCTCATAGACTTATAGACATGTGTACACTCACAAACGCATTAGTCCCTTAACCTATAAGTCTTCAATACACCAAAATCGCTAAGGGGCACTAGATGCACTTAGAGTAGTGAGCACAAAGTAACATATATCATGCAACAACGAAGTCTAACTCTCTTCCTATGCATCGGCATGTCATAAAAGAACAATTCATGCACACAAAGTAAAGGCCAATGCATAGTATAAATAGGTTCTTGCAATTTTATCATGTGGGAAACATAGAGAGGTGGAGATATAGTTCCGCTCTCATAATAATTGCAAGTAGGAGCAGCAAGCACATGCATATTATATTCATCAAAATCATCATGTGTAACAGTAAGACGCAACCCATCAATATAATCCTTAATAAGTGCAAACTTCTCTGACATAGTGTAGTCGGGAGAATTCAAAAAGATAATAGGACTATCATGCGTGGATGCAATAGCAACAATTTCATGTTTAACATAAGGAATTATAGCAAGTTCATCTCCATAAGCATAATTCATATTGGCATCTTGGCCACAAGCACAGCAAGCATCATCAAAAAGGGATATTTCAAGAGAATCAACGGGATCATAACAATCATCATAGCAATCATCCTTCGGTAGGAACGATGGGAAATTAAACAATGTATGAGTTGAAGAGTTACTCTCATTATAAGGTGGGCACGAGTAGCTAATCCGCTCTTCCTCGTTTTGTTCTTCACTCTCCTCCTCATCCTTTTCATCCAATGAGCTCATAGTTTCATCAACTTCTTCTTCCATAGATTCCTGCAAAATATTGGTCTCTTCTTGGACAGCGGAGACTTTCTCAATAAGCGCATTAATATAGGAATTATATTCATAATTATCATAGCAATATTTTAGGATAGATAAATTTTCAGGCCTATAAACATCATCATCAAAATCTTCAAACTCTTTAAACATAGATTCAATTTCATAAGCACCCATAAAAGCAACAAATTCTTCTATTTGTTCCACATCATAGTAATCATATATACCATTAGCATAAGAAGCTAAGGTTTTATTATCATTAAATTCGCATAAAAAGGGAAGGTGTGGAGCCTTCATCCTAGAGCAACAAGTATAATCATATCTCAAGCATAGTTGCCTAGCATACCAATTCAATATATGAATTTGATCCCATAATAGTTTCCCTTTTCGTGTCAAGCGGTAATCCCTAAAGTATTCACATTGATCCAACGTTACTCCCATTACATAACTGAATGGAGTTTTCTCAGGATTATTAAAGTAGTACATAGTATATTTCACATAACCAACATCGAGGGTTTTTGGAGGTTCCCCGTCTCCATGAGTAGCAAGTACACCTAATTTTTTTGGTATTTCGTGTTCCATATCCATAACTAAAGATAAAGAACAACTAAGAACAACGAATAAAAATTACTTAGTGATAAAGCAAACAAGCACACACGAGAATATTCACCCCACGCTATTGCTCCCCGGCAACGGCGCCAGAAAAAGGTCTTGATAACCCACAAGTATAGGGGATCGCAACAATTTACGATAAGTAAGAGTGTCAAACCCAACGAGGAGCTAAAGGCAGAACAAATATTCCCTCAAGTACTATCGACCACCGATATAACTCTACGCACACTTGATGTTCGCTTTACCTAGAACAAGTATGAAACTAGAAGTACTTTGTAGGTGTTGTTGGATAGGTTTGCAAGATAATAAAGATTACATAAATAAAAAGTAGGTGTTGTTGTAAGTAAGGAAGCAATAAAGTAAATATAGCGAGTGTGGAAAAGTGATGGTAGGAGTTGCGAAATTGCCCCTAAGCAATTGACTACTTTACTAGACCGATAGCAAGTATTATGTGGGAGAGGCCACTGCTAGCATGTCATCCCTGACTTGGAATTCTATGCACTTATGATTGGAACTATTAGCAAGCGTCCGCAACTACTAACGTTCATTAAGGTAAAACCCAACCATAGCATTAAGATATATTGGTCCCCCTTCAATCCTGTATGCATCAATTTCTATGCTAGGTTGAAGCTTATGTCACTATTGCCCTCCAATACATAGTCCTATCAACACACAACTAACCATATGGTGTGATCCACGCGCCCGCTCATATGATGGGCACCAAAGGACAGCAACATAACCACAAGCAAATTAAATCAATCATAGCAATTCATCAACCACCGATAGGACAACGAAAATCTACTCAGACATCATAGGATGGCAACACATCATTGGATAATAATATGAAGCATAAAGCACCATGTTCAAGTAGAGGGTACAGCGGGTTGCGGGAGAGTGGACCGCTGTAGATAGAGGGGGGAGGTTATGGAGATGTTGGTGAAGATGGCGGAGGTGTTGGTGTAGATCGCGGTGATGATGATGATGGCAACGGCAGCATTCCGACGCCACCAGAAGAGAAGGGGAGAGGGGGCCCCTTCGTCTTCTTCTTCCTTGACCTCCTCCCTAGATGGGACAAGGGTTTCCCCTCTGGTCCTTGGCCTCCATGGCATGGGAGGGGCGAGAGCCCCTCCGAGATTAGATATGTCTCTCTGTCTCTCTCTGTTTCTGCGTTCTGTTCTCCTGCCCTTTCACCATTTCGTATACATATATGGAGATCCGTAACTCCGATTGGCCTGAAACCTTCGCCGTGATTTTTTATACCAAAAATTAGCTTTCTTGCGGCCAAATAAGGGCATCAACCGCCTTACGGGTGGCCTACGAGGGTCAGGGGCGCGCCTAGGGGGGCAGGCGCGCCCCCTGCCTTGTGGCCACCTCGGGCACCATCTCGCGTGGATTTTTCTTCCGGAATTCTCCAAATATCCCAAAAATATGCTCCATCCGTTTTTATCCCGTTTAGATTCCGTTTGATATGGATATTCTGCGAAACATAAAACATGCAACAAACAGGAACTGGCACTGGGCACTGGATCAATATGTTAGTCCCAAAAAATAGTATAAAAAGTTGCCAAAAGTATATGAAAGTTGTATAATATTGGCATGGAACAATCAAAAATTATAGATACGACGGAGATGTATCACATATCTCTGGTCAATAACCAACAGCGGAACCTCGATGCTCATGTTGGTTCCTACATATTCTACGAAGATCTTTATCAGTCAAACCGCAGTGACAACATATGTTACTCCCTTTGTCATTGGTATGTTACTTGCCCGAGATTCGATCATCGGTATCCTCATACCTAGTTCAATCTCGTTACCGGCAAGTCTCTTTACTCGTTCCGTAATGCATCATCCCGCAACTAACTCATTAGTCACATTGCTTGCAAGGCTTATCGTGATGTGCATTACTGAGAGGGCCCAGAGATACCTCTCCGATACTCGGAGTGACAAATCCTAATCTCGATCTATGTCAACCCAACAAACACCTTCGGAGACACCTATAGAGCATATTTATAATCACCCAATTACGTTGTGACGTTTGATAGCACACAAGGTGTTCCTGCGGTATTCGGGAGTTGCATAATCTCATAGTCAGAGGAATATGTATAAGTCATGAAGAAAGCAATAGCAATAAAACTTAACGATCGTTATGCTAAGCTAACGGATGGGTCTTGTCCATCAAATCATTCTCCTAATGATGTGATCCCATCCATCAAGTAGCAACACATGTCAATGGTTAGGAAACTTAACCATCTTTGATTAACGAGCTAGTCAAGTAGAGGCATACTAGGGACACTTTGTTTTGTCTATGTATTCACACATGTATCAAGTTTCCGGTTAATACAATTCTAGCATGAATAATAAACATTTATCATGATATAAGGAAATATAAATAACAACTTTATTATTGCCTCTAGGGCATATTTCCTTCACAAATAACAATTATTTAGGTCTAAAACTAATCTCGAAGGTAGATGTAGAGGTAGCGTGCCAACGACGATCACATCAACCTTGGAACCATTCCTGACGCGCATCGTCACCTCGTCCTTAGCCAATCTTGGTTTAATCTGTAGCTCCTGTTTCGAGTTATGAATATGAGCAACCGAACCAGTATCAAATACCCAGGCGCTATTAAGAGCATTAGTAAGGTACACATCAATAACATGTATATCAAATATACCGTTCACTTTGCCATCCTTCTTATCCGCCAAGTATCTGGGGCAGTTCCGCTTCCAGTGACCAGTCCCTCTGCAGTAGAAGCACTTAGTTTCAGGCTTGGGTCTAGCTTTGGGCTTCTTCCTGGGAGTGGCAACTTGCTTGCCATTCTTCTTGAAGTTCCCTTTCTTTCCCTTTCCCTTTTTCTTGAAACTGGTGGTCTTGTTAACCATCAACACTTGATGCTCCTTCTTGATTTCTACCTCTGTGGCCTTAAGCATTGCGAAGAGCTCGGGAATTTTTTGTTCATCCCTTGCATATTATAGTTCATCGTGAAGCCTTTGTAGCTTGGTGACAGTGATTGAAGAACTCTTTCAATAACACAATCAACCGGAGATCAACTCCCAGCTAAGTCAAGTGATTATAATACCCAGATATTTTGAGTATGTGTTCACTGACAGAATTGTTCTCCTCCATCTTCAATCTATAGAACTTGTTGGAGACTTCATATCTCTCAACCTGGGTACTTGCTTGAAATATTAACTTCAACTCTTGGAACATCTCATATGCTCCATGACGTTCAAAACGTCTTTGAAGTCTCGGTTCTAAGCCGTAAAGCATGGCACACTGAACTATAGAGTAGTCATTAGATCAAGCTTGCCAGACGTTCATAACATCAGCTTCAGCTCCTGCAGGAGGCCTTTCACCTAGCGGTGCATCAAGGACATAATTCTTCTGTGCAGCAATGAGGATAATCCTCAAGCTATAGACCTAGTCCATGTAGTTTGTACCATCATCTTTCAACTTAGCTTTCTTTAGGAACACATTAAAATTCAGGGGAACGGTAGCTCGGGCCATTGATCTACAACATAGATGTGCAAAACTATAAGACTAAGTTCATAATAAATTAAGTTCAATTAATCGAATTACTAAAGAACCCCCACTTAAATAGACATCCCTCAAGTCATCTAAGTGATACATGATCCAAATCAACTAACCCATGTCTGATCATCACGTGAGATGGGGTAGTCATCAATGGTGAACATCTCTCTATTGATCATATCTACTATATGACCCACGTTCGACCTTTCGATATCCAGTGTTACGAGACCATGTCTGCACATGCTAGGCTCGTCAAGTTTAACCCAAGTATTATGCATGTGCAAAACTGTCTTACACCTGTAGTATGTGAACATAGAGTCTATCACACCCGATCATCACGTGGTGTCTCGAGACAACGAACTGTAGCAATGGTGCATACTCATGGAGAACACATTTATCTTGAAATTAAGTGAAGGGATCATCTTATAATGCTACCGTCATTCTAAGCAAAATAATATGCATAAAAGATAAACATCACATGCAATCAAAATATGTGGCATGATACGACCATCATCTTGTGCTTTTGATCTCCATCTCCAAAGCATTGTCATGATCTCCATCATCACCGACTTGACACCTTGATCTCCATTGTAGCGTCGTTGCATCGAGGTTGTCACGCCAACTATTGCTTTTACAACTATCGCTAACACATAGTGATAAAGTAAAGCAATTACATGGCGCTTGCACTTCATACAATAAAGAGACAACCCTAAGGCTCATGCCAGTTGTCAATATTACAAAACATGATCATATCATACATCAACATATATCACATCATATCTTGACCATATCACATCACAACATGCCCTGCAAAAACAAGTTAGACGTCCTCTACTTTGTTGTTGCAAGTTTTACGTGGCTGCTACGGGCTTCTAGCAAGAACTGTTCTTACCTACGCATAAAACCACAACGGTGATTCATCAAGTTTGCAGTTTTAACCTTCTTCAAGGACCGGTTGCAATCAAATTTGATTCAACTAAGGTAGGAAAAACAGACACCCGCCAGCCACCTTTATGCAAAACTAGTTGCATGTCAGTCGGTGGAACCGGTCTCATGTGCGTGGACATGTAAGGTTGGTCCGGGCCGCTTCATCCCACAATACTGCCGAATCAAAATAAGACATTGGCGGTAAGTAGTATTGAAGGAAATATGCCCTAGAGGCAATAATAAAGTTGTTATTTATATTTCCTTATATCATGATAAATGTTTATTATTCATGCTAGAATTGTATTAACCGGAAACTTAGTACATGTGTGAATACATACACAAATAGAGTGTCACTAGTTTGCCTCTACTTAACTAGCTTGTTGAAGCAATGATGGTTATGTTTCCTAACCATAGACATGAGTTGTCATTTGATTAACGGGATCACATCATTAGAGAATGATGTCATTGACTTGACACAATCCGTTAGCTTAGCACGATGATCGTTTAGTTTGTTGCTATTGCTTTCTCCATAACTATACATGTTCCTATGACTATGAGTCATGCAACTCCCGAATATCGGAGGAAAACTTTGTGTGCTACCAAATGTCACAACATAACTGGTGTTGGAAATATGCCCTAGAGGCAATAATAAAATGGTTATTATTATATTTCTTTGTTCATGATAATTGTCTATTGTTCATGTTATAATTGTGTTATCCGGAAATCGTAATACATGTGTGAATACATAGACCACAACACGTCCCTAGTGAGCCTCTAGTTGACTAGCTCGTTGATCAAAAGATAGTCATGGTTTCCTGACTATGGGCATTGGATGTCATTGATAACGGGATCACATCATTAGGAGAATGACGTGATGGACAAGACCCAATCCTAAGCATAGCTCAAAGATCGTGTAGTTCGTTTGCTATAGCTTTTCCGAATGTCAAGTATCATTTCCTTAGACCATGAGATTGTGCAACTCCCGGATATCTCCGAAAGGTACACTACGGGTATCTCCGAAAGTGTCTGTTGGGTTGGCACGAATCGAGACTGGGATTTGTCACTCCGTATGATGGAGAGGTATCTCTGGGCCCACTCGGTAATGCATCATCATAATGAGCTCAATGTGACCAAGTGGTTGATCACAGGATCATGCATTACGGTACGAGTAAAGTGACTTGCCGGTAACGAGATTGAACAAGGTATTGGGATACCGACGATCGAGTCTCGGGCAAGTAACGTACCGATTGACAAAGGGAATTGTATACAGGATTGATTGAATCCTCGATATCGTGGTTCATCCGATGAGATCATCGAGGAGCATGTGGGAGCCAACATGGGTATCCAGATCCCGCTGTTGGTTATTGACCGGAGAGTCGTCTCAGTCATGTCTGCGTGTCTCCTGAACCCGTAGGGTCTACACACTTAAGGTTCAGTGACGCTAGGGTTGTTGAGATATTAGTATACGGTAACCCGAAAGTTGTTTGGAGTCCCGGATGAGATCCCGGACGTCACGAGGAGTTTCCGAATGGTCCGGAGGTGAAGATTTATATATAGGAAGTTAAGTTTCGGCCATCGGGAAAGTTTCGGGGGTAATCGGTATTGTACCGGGACCACCGGAAGGGTCCTGGGGGTCCACCGGGTGGGGCCACCTATCCCGGAGGGCCCCATGGGCTGAAGTGGGAGGGGAACCAGCCCCTAGTGGGCTGGTGCGCCCCCCATGGGCCTCCCCTGCACCTAGGGTTGGAAACCCTAGGGGTGGGGGCGCCCCACTTGGCTTGGGGGGCACTCCACCCCCCTTGGCCGCCGCCCCCCTTGGAGATTGCATCTCCTAGGGCCGCCCCCCCTAGGGGTCCTATATATAGTGGGGGGAAGGAAGGGCAGCCGCACCCTAGCCCCTGGCGCCTCCCTCTCCCTCCCGTGACACTCCTTCCTCTCCCTGAGCTTGGCCAAGCCCTGCCGAGATCACCGTTGCTTCCACCACCACGCCGTCGTGCTGCTGGATCTTCATCAACTTCTCCTTCCCCCTTGCTGGATCAAGTTGGAGGAGACGTCTTCCCAACCGTACTTGTGTTGAACACGGAGGTGCCATCCGTTCGGTGCTAGGTCATCGGTGATTTGGATCACGACGAATACGACTCCATCAACCCCGTTCTCTTGAACGCTTTCACGCACGATCTACAAGGGTATGTAGATGCACTCCCCTCTCCCTCGTTGCTAGATGACTCCATAGTTTGATCTTGGTGATGATTAGAAAATTTTAAAATTCTGCTACGTTCCCCAACAGTGGCATCATGAGCTAGGTCTATGCATAGTTACTATGCACGAGTAGAACACAAAGCAGTTGTGGGCGTGGATATTGTCAATTTGCTTGCCGTTACTAGTCTTATCTTGATTCGGCGGCATCGTGGGATGAAGCGGCCCGGACCGACCTTACACGTACGCTTACGTGAGACTGGTTCCACCGATTGACATGCACTAGTTGCATAAGGTGGTTGGCGGGTGTCTGTCTCTCCCACTTTAGTCGGATCGGATTCGATGAAAAGGGTCCTTATGAAGGGTAAATAGATATTGGCATATCACGTTGTGGTTTTGGCATAGGTAAGAAACGTTCTTGCTAGAAACCTATAGCAGCCACGTAAAAACTTTCAACAACAATTAGAGGATGTCTAACTTGTTTTTGCAGCACGTGTCGTGTGATGTGATATGGCCAAAAGGATGTGATGAATGATATATGTGATGTATGAGATTGATCATGTTCTTGTAATAGGAATCACGACTTGCATGTCGATGAGTATGACAACCGGCAGGAGCCATAGGAGTTGTCTTAATTTATTTATGACCTGCGTGTCAACATAAACGTCATGTAATTACTTTACTTTATTGCTAAAGCGTTAGCCATAGTAGTAGAAGTAATAGATGATGAGACAACTTCAAGAAGACACGATTATGGAGATCATGATGATGGAGATCATGGTGTCATGCCGGTGACAACGATGATCATGGAGCCTCGAAGATGGAGATCGAAAGGAGCAAATGATATTGGCCATATCATGTCACTATTTGATTGCATGTGATGTTTATCATGTTTTGCATCTTATTTGCTTAGAACGACGGTAGCTTAAATAAGATGATCCCTCATAATAATTTCAAGAAAGTGTTCCCCCTAACTGTGCACCATTGCCAAGGTTCGTTGTTTCGAAGCACCACGTGATGATCGGGTGTGATAGATTCTAACATTCGAATACAACGGGTGTAAGACAGATTTACACACGCAATACACTTAGGTTGACTTGACGAGCCTAGCATGTACAAACATGGCCTCAGAACACGGAAGACCGAAAGGTCGAGCATGAGTCATATAGAAGATATGATTAACATGAAGATGTTCACCGATGTTGACTAGTCCGTCTCACGTGATGATCGGACACGGCCTAGTTGACTCAGATCATGTTTCACTTAGATGACTAGAGGGATGCCTATCTGAGTGGGAGTTCATTGAATAATTTGATTAGATGAACTTAATTATCATGAACTTAGTCTAAAATCTTTACACTATGTCTTGTAGATCAAATGGCCCACGCTAATGTTGCCCTCAACTTCAACGCATTCCTAGAGAAAACCAAGCTGAAAGATGATGGAAGCAACTATACAGACTGGTTCCGGAACCTGAGGATCATCCTCATAACTGCCAAGAAAGATTATGTCCTAGAAGCACCGCTAGGTGATGCACCCATCCCAGAGAACCAAGACGTTATGAACGCTTGGCAGTCACGTGCTGATGATTACTCCCTCGTTCAGTGCGGCATGCTTTACAGCTTAGAACCGGGGCTCCAAAAGCGTTTTGAGCGACACGGAGCATATGAGATGTTCGAAGAGCTGAAAATGGTTTTCCAAGCTCATGCCCGGGTCGAGAGATATGAAGTCTCCGACAAGTTCTTCAGTTGTAAGATGGAGGAAAATAGTTCTGTCAGTGAGCACATACTCAAAATGTCTGGGTTACATAACCGCTTGACTCAGCTGGGAGTAAATCTCCTGGATGACGCGGTCATTGACAGAATCCTTCAGTCGCTTCCACTGAGCTACAGGAGCTTTGTGATGAACTTCAATATGCAGGGGATGGAAAAGACCATTCCTGAGGTATATTCAATGCTGAAATCAGCAGAGGTGGAAATCAAAAAGGAACATCAAGTGTTCATGGTGAATAAAACCACTAAGTTCAAGAAAGGCAAGGGTAAGAAGAACTTCAAGAAGGACGGCAAGGGGGTTGCCACGCCCGGTAAGCAAGCTGCCGGGAAGAAGTCAAAGAATGGACCCAAGCCTGAGACTGAGTGTTTTTATTGCAAGGGAAGTGTTCACTGGAAGCAGAACTGCCCCAAATACTTAGCGGACAAGAAGGCCGGCAACACTAAAGGTATATGTGATATACATGTAATTGATGTGTACCTTACCAGTACTCGTAGTAGCTCCTAGGTATTTGATACCGGTGCAGTTGCTCACATTTGTAACTCAAAGCAGGAGCTGTGGAATAAGCGGAGACTGGCGAAGGACGAGGTGATGATGCACGTCGGGAATGGTTCCAAGGTCGATGTGATCGCCGTCAGCATGCTACCTCTACATTTACCTATGGGATTAGTTTTAAACCTCAATAATTGTTATTTAGTGCCAGCTTTAAGCATGAACATTGTATCAGGATCTCGTTTAATTCAAGATGGCTACTCATTTAAATCCGAGAATAATGGTTGTTCTATTTATATGAGAGATATGTTTTATGGTCATGCCCCGCTGGTGAATGGTTTATTCTTAATGAATCTCGAGCGTAATGTTACACATATTCATAGTGTGAATACCAAAAGATGTAAGGTTGATAATGATAGTCCCACATACTTGTGGCACTTCCGCCTTGGTCACATAGGTGTCAAACGCATGAAGAAGATCCATGCAGATGGACTTTTGGAGTCTCTTGATTACGAATCATTTGACACGTGCGAACCATGCCTCATGGGTAAAATGACCAAGACTCCGTTCTCAGGAACAATGGAGCGAGCAACCAACTTATTGGAAATCATACATACTGATGTGTGCGGTCCAATGAGTGTTGAGGCTCGCGGTGGCTATCGTTATGTTCTCACCCTCACTACTGACTTGAGTAGATATGGGTATGTCTACTTAATGAAACACAAGTCTGAGACCTTTGAAAAGTTCAAGGAATTTCAGAGTGAGGTTGAGAATCAACGTGACAGAAAAATCAAGTTCTTGTGATCAGATCGTGGGGGAGAATACTTGAGTCACGAATTTGGCACGCACTTAAGGAAATGTGGAATAGTTTCACAACTCACGCCGCCTGGAACACCTCAGCGTAATGGTGTGTCCAAACGTTGTAATCGCACTCTATTGGATATGGTGCGATCTATGATGTCTCTCACCGATTTACCGTTGTCATTTTGGGGCTATGCTTTAGAGACTGCCGCATTCACTTTAAATAGGGCTCCGTCGAAATCCGTTGAGACGACACCGTATGAATTATGGTTTGGGAAGAAACCTAAGCTGTCGTTTCTAAAAGTTTGGGGATGCGATGCTTATGTCAAGAAACTTCAACCTGAAAAGCTCGAACCCAAATCGGAAAAATGCGTCTTCATAGGATACCCTAAAGAAACTATTGGTCTATCTCAGATCCGAAGGCAAGATCTTTGTTGCCAAGAATGGATCCTTTCTAGAGAAAGAGTTTCTCTTGAAAGAAATGTAACATCCCAAATTTTCAATTTGGAATGTTATACACTGGATCATCATTGCATATCATAATTATTGCATTTTGGTTGATCCTAGAAATTTCACGCAACTCAAGGACCCTCGGAGAGAGTTGGGGATTTCATTATTTTCATATTTGAGTTGTCTCAAATGTTGAAAATAGGATCATTTGATTTTATTTATTTTATCTTCAATTATTTCTTTTATAAAAATTATGAGAGAGGGAATAAAATGACTTTCCCAAAATAAAGAAATGTTGAGGATTTAATAAAAAATCAAATAAGATTTTATTGGGTTTTATTTGCTATTTTATTTGAATTTAGGAAAATTGTGCGTTTTTCAAAATTGCATTTAGGCCCCAAATAAATGTTCATCCTGTGCGGCTTGATTTTAGAAGCCGGGGAAAATTTATATCAGGATTTTTGGAGTCCGTTTAGTAGTCCTTTAGTTTTTTTTCTGAGCGTAACTATTTATAAAAAAACGCGCAACCGACCTACGGGTCGTGCCCGACCCGGACACTAAGGCCCGTCCGGCTTTAAAAGCCGGGGAGGCCCATCCAGAAGCCCCCCCAAACCCTAGCTGCCCCGCGCCGCCCTAGCCCCGCGCCGCCGCTGCCTTCGCCGCCGCCGCCTTCGCCCCGCCGTCCCGCGCCACCCTGCGCCGCCGCCGCCGCTGCCACCGCCCGCCCCGCGCCGCTGCCACCGCCCGCCGGAGCTGCCGCCGCCGCCGCTCGCCGCCGCCGAAGCCGGAGCTGCCGGACCCGCCGCCCGAGGTTTACCTCGATCCCGCCGCCGTTTTTTTCAGAAAAAAACCATTCGGTTTTCTGACGATTTTGTCGTTTTTTTAGTTTCGGTTTTTTTAAATAGATCAGTTTTTTGGTTTATTTAAATAGTGAGCATTCGTCCGTTCGTTCGTTTTAACGAACGTTCGTCGTTTTTCTTTTCCTCGGATTAAATCTGTGATTTTTCTGATCGTGATTTCTGGTCCGATTTTCGTTTTAGTATATCTTTTCGCTCGTTTATCGGAATCGGGCGATTCAAGCGCCTAGAGTTTCGTCTCGAAACCCTGTTTCTGTTTAACCAACTTAAACAAGTTTTTGCCACTGTAAAAATTGCCTTAGATCCAGAATAGTAAACGAAGCCTGTTTCTTTTGCCGATTGTCTTTCGTTGCTTCGTTCGATTTGATTCTTTTTGCCAACCGGAGTTCTTAAATTGAACTTTCTGGTTAGATCTCTTATTTGAGTTTTACCTATGCATTAGTTGAGTACTTATTGTATGCTTGTTTGTTTGCGATAGAGTAACCGGAGTGCGCCGCTTGTTACTTCGAATCGTTAGGTTTCCCGGATCATCAGCAAGGCAAGTAACACTTTGATCATACCTCCTACTACCCAGTTTTATTGCATTAGACCAATCCGCACACCCTGCATGTTTTAGGATCTAATTAAATTGTGGGTTTGGGAAGTAGTTGAGGTAGAACCTATTACCTGTTTATTATCAAACCTTTGGGAGTTACTCTACGTTTGCTTATTATTGCTATGCTATGCTAGTAGACATGGATTGGGTGAGTGTATCCATGACAGATGTGAGCTTTGTTAATTAATGGTTTACTTAAGGTGGCAACCTAAACACACATTTGGGTGGATTGAGGCACCTGGGTATTCCAGGATTGCCTGTTTTCTTTTGGACCGCCACCCAGGCTCAAATGGATCATGAGATTATTCATGCTAGAAACTTCCGTGTGCAGCCACAAGCTATTATGGGCTCTAGCATAGTTGACTAAGTCGTGCGAACTCTTACAGTGATAGACTAGCAAATGTAGGGGATGTAGTTGGTACGGTCTACCCATCGTAAGGTGCTAGTGCTTCTGAAAGACTATGTCTCGGTCATCCGTTTCTCAAACACCATGTAGTGCGAGAAATCCAACGGAGGAGATTGAGTCTTGTGGGGAAAAGTGCGCAAACCTCTGCAGAGTGTATAAACTAACCATGGTTAGCCGTGTCCCCGGTTATGGACATCTTGAGTATCTAGTACCTGAATTATCATGTGAATCTCAACATGTTACTCTAAAAAAATTAATTTTGCTGGATTGTTGAATGATGATGTTTAATTGGGATTGAGAATGCTGTCAACCATTCTCAATGTTTAACAACCACCATGATAGTTAAATAAATTTATTGCTTTGCAGTAGGGAAAATTGGCTTTACGCAAAACTGTAACCATAGAGCTTTCCACCAGCCAAATATGCATATAGAATAGCTGTTTCATTCCATTACTCTCTGTGTTACATTGCCAGCATATTCCATGTGCTGACCCGTTTTTGGGCTGCAACGTTAATGTTGCAGACTTTTCAGACGATGATTAAGGAGTTTTATGTGACGCCCGGATAATCAAGCTACAGTAACCTCTGCTAATGATGCCACGTCACCTCGTTTATAGTTGCTAATCTCGAGTTAGTTCAAAACCGATTCAAATTCAAATTCAAAATAGGCAAACAATAAAAGTTTTCAAATATTAAAACTAAAATGTTCGGAGTGAACCAAATATTGCATAGATAATTATGGTGGAGAAACCACACTTTTATAAAATGTTTAAATACTGTTAAATGAATAAAAGAGTAGCAAAAACAATTATTTTAATGCTTTAAAAATAATAAACATTTTCAAAACTAAATTGTTATAAATATTAAACTATTGTGGCAGTGGCATAATTTGTAAAATGCTTTTAGGTGCCACTTTGGTAAATTACTAAAACTAAAATAATAGGAAACTAAAAGAAAGCAAAGTATATATAAAAAAACAGAAAACAAAACTAACAAAAAAAAGGGAGAAAGCAACCCCCCCCCCCACGCTGGGCCGAGCGGCCCAGCTGGCCTCCGCACCGGCCGGCCCACCAGGCCCAGCCGGCCCTCCTCTCTGGCCTACATGGCCACCTCCCCGAACCCTAACCCCCACCCGATCCCCACTCTCCCCCCCACGCACCCACTCGCCCCCCCCCCCATCGCCCTCTCCTCCTCGATCTAGATCGGGATCGCCCCGATCCCGCACGCCCTCGCGCGACGCCGCCGGAAGCCGCGGCCACGCCACGCGTCGACCGCGCCGCCGACTGGATCGCCTCCCCGTCATCGACCCCGCCCCGCCTCTCCATCGCCGGGCGCCTCCCCTTCCCCCACCTTCCCACTCTCCTCGGGGAGAGGCCCGACCCCGTCGCCCCCGGATTCCGTCGGCCGGAACGCCACCTCGCCGCCTCATCCCTACGCCCGTCCACACCGGCGCCTCCTCGTCTCCTTCCCACGCCGAACCTCCTCGACCTCCTCCCCGACGGCCTCCCCAAGCCACGCGGCGCCCGCCCGTCGCCGTCCACCGCCGCCTGGAGCTCCGCGAGCCTCACCGGAGCCACCTAGCGCCCGACCCCCCTTGCCGCGATGGAGCTCCACCTCGCCGGCGTGCCAGTCGCCTGAGGTCTCCGCCGACGGTGCCATCGCCCCGTGTGCCTCGGCCTCCTCCTCGCCCCGTGCTGAGGCCGCCGTTCCCGCGCCGCGCCCTCGACCCCGTCGCCCCGCCGCACTCGTCGCCGGCAACTCGGACACTGCCCCTTCCTCGTCCTCCTCCTCGAGCATGCCTCGCTCAACAACAGGGCTATGTGAGCCCCCTTCCCTTCCCCTCTCTCCCCCTGGCAGGCCCGCCATCGTGCTTGTTGCCGCTGCTGTAGTCCTCCTCTGGCTCAGGCAAGCACACCACGGTGCTTCTGGCATCGCGTGGGAGCTTCCTAGCCCTTCAGAGCTTTGCGTGCGTGCTCCTCGCACCGCCCCCCTCAAGTTCTTGCTTCGGCCGCCGCCTCGCACCGTCCTGCTGCCTTCGCTCCGCACTTGCCGCCTCGCACGAGGCCGCAGCGCGCCTGCTGCTGCCTCTGGCGACCCCCTCCTGCGCCGGTTTCCTTCGCCGGAAACGGCCGGCCGGTGAGCCCTGCCCTGGCCGCCGGCGCGCGCTAGCGCCCGTGCCCCTCGATGCGGCCCGGTTCGCCCCTCGTTCGGGCACCCGTCCCGTTAACCGCCAGCACCAGCGCCTGCTAAGACCCCCCCCCCTTGACAATGACAGATGGGGCCCACGCCCTTAGAACGTTAAAAAAGAAGAAGGAATAATTAAGGAATTCATAATAATAAAAATAAAAATAAAAATAAATTTAATTAATTAATTAATTAATTAAATTAATTAAGTTAATTACTCCTACTTAATTAGTCTAAATTAACCTGTTAGTCTAACTGAGCAGTAATAAGTTTAACTAAACCCTAGTTACCTAAATAGAGAATGACAGGTGGGTCCCACTGGACCCACATGTCAGGTTGACCAAGTCAACTCTGTTGACTGCTGACGTTAGCATGACATCATGCTGACGTCATAAATCCATTTTTCGAATTAATTAAATAATTAATTAAATTCCAGAAATTAATAAAATCTTTAGAAAATCGTATCTTTTAATCCATAACTCGGATTAAAATATTTTCAACATGAAAGTTGCTCAGAACGACGAGACGAATCCGGATACGCGGTCCGTTCGTCCGCCACACACCCCTAACCTATCGAACCCGCAACTTTCCCCCTCCGGCTCCTCTGCCCCAAAATACGAAACACCGGGAATACTTTCCCGGGGGTTTTCCCCCCTTCACCGGTATCACCTACTACCGCGTTAGGGCACACCGAACACCGCGTATTGCCTTGATATATTTTGTGGTGCTTTGTTTGCTCTGTATTCATTATTTCTTCCCCCTCTTCTCTCCGGTAGACTACGAGACCGACGCTGCTGCTGACCAGTTCGACTACGGAGTTGACGACCCCTCTCTCTTGCCAGAGCAACCAGGCAAGCCCCCCCCCCCTTGATCACCAGATATCGCCTATTCTACTCTATACTGCTTGCATTAGAGTATTGCAGCATGTTACTGCTTTCTGTTATTCCTATCCTGTTGCATAGCCTGTCATTGTTGCTACAGTCGTTGATACCCTACCCGCAATCCTAAATGCTTAGTATAGGATGCTAGTTTATCATCATTGGCCCTACATTCTTGTCAGTCTGCCTTGCTATACTATCGGGCCGTGATCACTTGGGAGGTGATCACGGGTATATACTATACATATATACATACTATACAGATGGTGACTAAAGTCGGGTCAGCTCATTGAGTACCCGCAAGTGATTCTGACGAGGGGGCTGAAAGGACAGGTGGCTCCATCCCGGTAGAGGTGGGCCTGAGTTCCCGACGGCCCCCGACTGTTACTTTGTGGCGGAGCGACAGGGCAGGTTGAGACCACCTAGGAGACAGGTGGGCCTGGCCTTGTTCGGCGTTCGCGGATACTTAACACGCTTAACGAGATCTTGGTATTTGATCTGAGTCTGGCTACGAGCCTATACGCACTAACCATCTACGTGGGAGTAGTTATGGGTATCCCGACGTCGTGGTATCAGCCGAAGCACTTCAGACGTCAGCGACGGAGCGGCGCGCGCCGAATTGGACTGGAACGCCACTAGGCTAGGTCTGCTTTCGGCCGCCCACGCAACGTGCAGGTGTGCTCAGGGCGATGGGCCCAGACCCCTGCGCGCTTAGGTTTAGACCGGCGTGCTGGCCTCTCTGTTTTGCCTAGGTGGGGCTGCGACGTGTTGATCTTCCGAGGCCGGGCATGACCCAGGAAAGTGTGTCCGGCCAAATGGGATCGAGCGTGTTGGGCTATGTGGTGCACCCCTGCAGGGAAGTTTAATCTATTCGAATAGCCGTGATCTTCAGTAACAGGACGACTTGGAGTTGTACCTTGACCTTATGACAACTAGAACCGGATACTTAATAAAACACACCCTTCCAAGTTCCACAGACAACCCGGTGATCGCTTTTCTACAGGGGGACGAGGAGAGGATCGCCGGGTAGGATTATGCTATGCAGATGCTATTTGGAGATGCTACTTGGAGATGCTACTTGGAGGACTTCAATCTACTCTCTTCTACATGCTGCAAGACGGAGGCTGCCAGAAGCGTAGTCTTCGATAGGACTAGCTATCCCCCTCTTATTCTGGCATTCTGCAGTTCAGTCCACTGATATGGCCTCCTTACACATATACCCATGCATATGTAGTTTAGTTCCTTGCTTGCGAGTACTTTGGATGAGTACTCACGGTTGCTTTCTCCCCCCTTTTTCCCCTTTCCTTTCTTTCTGGTTGTCGCAACCAGATGCTGGAGTCCAGGAGCCAGACGCCACCGTCGACGACGACCCCTACTACACCGGAGGTGCCTACTACTACGTGCAGCCCGCTGACGACGACCAGGAGTAGTTAGGAGGATCCCAGGCAGGAGGCCTGCGCCTCTTTCGATCTGTATCCCAGTTTGTGCTAGCCTTCTTAAGGCAAACTTGTTTAACTTATGTCTGTACTCAGATATTGTTGCTTCCGCTGACTCGTCTATGATCGAGCACTTGTATTCGAGCCCTCGAGGCCCCTGGCTTGTATTATGATGCTTGTATGACTTATTTTATTTGTAGAGTTGTGTTGTGATATCTTCCCGTGAGTCCCTGATCTTGATCGTACACATTTGCGTGCATGATTAGTGTACGATTGAATCGGGGGCGTCACAAGTTGGTATCAGAGCCGACTGCCTGTAGGAATCCCCCTTCCACACTCCTTGGCCGAAGTCGAGTCTAGCCATTACAAAACTTATACTAACTTGGCTGTGTGCCTTACGGGCCCACGTCGCCATCGGGTGGTACTAGGATCTTTTACTTCCTCGATCTATACTCTGGGACTCTTAACTCTCTTCTATTCGGGTTAAATGATTTTTACTAAAAAATCTAACTTTAGGTTCTCGCAAGTACCTTTCTACCGGAGAGCCACTTGTTACCGATGACCGCCTGCTGCACCAGAAGATTTCCGAAGATACTCTCCAATGTGCTCTCGAGACCTATGTGCCCGTCGCTTTTGCAATTCCCTTCCACCGAAAATCCCCAGGGATAAATACTTACACCCGTCGTCCTTACTTTATTCCCAGTCGATCTTGTTATACAAGATACCTCGAAATTTTCTCTAATGTTTCGAGAATACTTTGTGCCTACTGCCTTGCAGTTCTTTGCTATATGAATACCACTACGGATAAATTTCTCGCACTTACCGAGTATCCACTCATCCCCAGTTGTTTCATGTATGTCACCAATCCTCGAAATATCATTCGATCTTCCAAAAATCTTGAGCATCCTATTGCTCTTGAAGTTCTTGATTGCTTGCATTATGGTTAATCCCATAAGTCTCGTAGTCTTATTGACATTCCTTGTCATTATCATTTTGGAGTCTGTTGACTCAATATGTTTGCGAATACACGCAATCATCTTTGATCCTTATAAGTTACTTTTCCGGCTGAGCTGCCATTCTTTTAACTAGAATTGGTTCTCGACCAATCCAATTGCCGCTGATTTGTACCATAAGGCTATTCAACTTATCCATCCCTAATCAGAGCATTACTTCTGATCCCTTGATTTGGAAATCATAATTCCTTTGCATTTGACAATTGAGTTAGTCAGTTGTTTCTATAATCTGATCTCCTTGCATTCTTCTTCCTCTAGTTGAGTACCGATACTCGTATCAGATCCTTTGTGGACCACCAAGTCCTTTGTTGGATTGTTATCCGACAGTGTCCTTCACATTTGATCACCTTGTGAGTTCTTCCCCTGATACATAATGCCTTTGTTAAGTTGTATCCTCTGCTTGGCCAACCATGCTCTGCTTTCGGGCTTGTGTTATTTACTCTTGAAACTTGTGGTATATGTTTCTAAGAAGCCCCTATGGGTTGAACATATGCCTTCTCTAAACCGTGTGAACCCGAAAGTTTTCACGAGTCATACTCTTCTGGTGCTTCACCAGATAAAATTTCAACCCTGCAACTTCATCGAACGTGAGAAGTGAATGGAAGGTTATACATTGAAGAAGTGGGAGTCGACCTTGAACTTTGCGTTCATGCCCATGGACACGATGTGTAACTTATCATGGAACTGCTCGTAAAAATATTACCCCCTTGTTATAAGTTCATCTTGTATCTGTGGTTCAATGCATTTATGATCGTGGTTCTGACCATGTTCTCCTTTAAATACCATTTCTCGTGCAAGTTAAGCACTGGTCTTATGTAGAGTAATGCCCTAGTCCCAACCTCTACTTTGAATTGTCGTCGAGTATTACCCCCTGGTATCTTGAAATTATCATGGAACTGCAGAACTTCTTATGAGTTCTTCATCAAGTACTACATTCTCACGGATTCCAATTTTTCACGGGCTCTGAGTTAATAAACACTCAAAGACACCGATAACTGAACCGAGTCCGCTCTACGGTTCAATAACTCTTCAGTAAGCTTCTATAAGTACGAGTTTGTACCCGATCACGCCATTCCTAGCCTGTTTGACTATATCTTTGTCGTGACGATTCCAACTGTGCTATCCGGTCCTTATTCTCGGAGCACCAATTTGCGACGATAGCTAAGCTTACGTCGATTTTCCTCGTCATACCCTTTCACCTTAAACAACAAGCTTGAGTTCGAGTTTGTGTCGTAACTGTGGATCCAATAACCTCTTGCTTCACCATTCCTTTGACTTGATGTCGTCGCTGATTGATTACATCTGCATGAAATCTCTCGACAATGGTGTCGTGATCATCATCAACCTTATGAGCTCTTCCAGGAATTCAAATGAATTCATGATGGGTAATACCATCCTTGCCCCTCGATGATTCATGTTCTCATCGACCACTTTATTGCCTTCCGTCCAACACAACTTGTTCGTGTTTTGTGTAAACCTTGAGACCCCTGCTACCCAGCAGTTGATCTTCCTTACCTCGGAAGTATTACCATCCCTTTTTTTGTCAAGAATGTGGTGAGAATTTCACCACCTCTGGAGAATTCTTGATACAAGTGATACTTATCACCATCACCATTCTTTTCCTGGTCTCCGTGTTGTTTCTAACCGGAATACCAACAAATGGTCTGTGATGTGTAAATTCTAAACTTCTAGCAACCCTATTGCTTTGAAGTTATTGGTCTACAATTTCAATCTAAGTCTATTGCTTATTGAATCATCATTTGAACATTGATCGTGCTGCCTAGTCCAGATTCCTGGGTGCACCCTTCTACCAATTTTTCAGTTGTGTATGTTTTCCCTCGAGCATACATCATTATATCAATTGATCTGACAAATGATATTTCTTTGTTCACATAATTGTGGAAATAAATCCTTTGGAAATCTCGATGAATTGCCGTTGAGTTCACCAGACACCTCCTTGTCCTCTCCTTGGTTTAATGATGAACTATTGCTTCAAGAACCCGCTCCCATAGTTCATTTCTCGAGGATCTTGCAATGTCATTTCGACAATTTGTGTTGCACCTTTTCCCTCTCGGACCCCCCCCCCGAGTCTGAGGTTTCATGACACCAATTGGATATGAATCTCGGTCAGATATGATGGTTGGGACAACTATCCAAGAGTTATAATGTTGATCCTTTGATGACCCGGTAACATGATGTCATGCCTAGCACCCCCCCCCCCCGGCTGGAGGACCTATCATTATAGATTCCTTTTCAGCAAGGTTATCCATTCATCCATGGGGAAATTGTAAGACTTATTCTACAAGTTATCCCTGATGGATCCTTCGTGTTTCCAAAGTCTGATCTTCACCTGAAGACCATGTCAATGCTATCTCGAAGCATGTCAATGGTACTCCGATTTTCACCAGGAACATTTGAAGCACGATGCTAAATTTTATTTATCACTTATCCTAACACCGTTGTATGGGTAATATCATGAGATTCCTTCCCCCTTACCTAAATGGTTTTCTACTTTATATCCTGTCATGGATATCATGCTCTGCTTGTCCTTGGGAAGGATATACCCTTGAAATATGTGTTTAAACATATTTTCCTTTCCATTGTTCTGTTTAATCTGATGATCATATTTTCCTTCCATTGGTTTGTTTAAAACTTTTCTATGATCTATATGATATAAGCAGTAATAATCCACTGCTTGTGCAAACACCTCGATGTACAACTCTGTCAGTAAGACCTTGTTACTATTGTTGTTGACATTCTGGTAACCACCGATGGACGGGAACCTTGCCTATTGGTCCGCCTCGTTTCAACGAGCAGGAAAATGGTTCTCTTCGTCCCTCGCCCTTGGTACCTATGTTGTTGCCGACATGACCCTCAGACTCTCCTCTGACATGCCTTGCTTACATGATCGTGCAAGATGTCACCGCCCTTCCTACTTTAACTCACATGGTGGACCCATAACCCACAGTTCCACGGGATCGAAACCTGACTCTACTGAACACCCTGTTGCCAAAGTTATTCCTAGAGCTTGACTTTGTATGTAGTTCACGGGCCCCCTGCCTAGTGATCTATTCTGGTATCAGACGCAATACTTATTCCCGTTGCTTGAACCCCTTTTCACGCCCTGTTCAGGCATCGAATGATTGCCTGCCCGCTCGAAACTTCCCATGGCACCTCCTTACTTTGCTCTCAATATTTTTGTAAGTTTTAATTCGAGAGTTACTTCCGCCACCTTCCTTGATGTTATTGACCAGATAGTCAACCTTGTCGAGGTCCGTTCTCCCAGAATGCCCACCCTTTATTCCTTCGTAAGTACGATGGAGTTCCGGAAGAAAGGACGCCGACTTCATCTTGATGACCTAAAGCAGCGAAATGAAGATATCAATGTATTGGACCGGCCTCTTCGAGAAGAGCAGGCCAGGATGAGAAGAACCGCTAGATTCGTTACCAAACTTCCCCCCCTTACACCCCTCTTAAACCTCGGGACGAGATTTCTTGTAGTGGAGGAGAATTGTGACGCCCGGATAATCAAGCTACAGTAACCTCTGCTAATGATGCCACGTCACCTCGTTTATAGTTGCTAATCTCGAGTTAGTTCAAAACCAATTCAAATTCAAATTCAAAATAGGCAAACAATAAAAGTTTTCAAATATTAAAACTAAAATGTTCGGAGTGAACCAAATATTGCATAGATAATTATGGTGGAGAAACCACACTTTTATAAAATGTTTAAATACTGTTAAATGAATAAAAGAGTAGCAAAAACAATTATTTTAATGCTTTAAAAATAATAAACATTTTCAAAACTAAATTGTTATAAATATTAAACTATTGTGGCAGTGGCATAATTTGTAAAATGCTTTTAGGTGCCACTTTGGTAAATTACTAAAACTAAAATAATAGGAAACTAAAAGAAAGCAAAGTATATATAAAAAACAGAAAACAAAACTAACAAAAAAAAGGGAGAAAGCAACCCCCCCCACGCTGGGCCGAGCGGCCCAGCTGGCCTCCGCACCGGCCGGCCCACCAGGCCCAGCCGGCCCTCCTCTCTGGCCTACATGGCCACCTCCCCGAACCCTAACCCCCACCCGATCCCCACTCTCCCCCCCACGCACCCACTCGCCCCCCCATCGCCCTCTCCTCCTCGATCTAGATCGGGATCGCCCCGATCCCGCACGCCCTCGCGCGACGCCGCCGGAAGCCGCGGCCACGCCACGCGTCGACCGCGCCGCCGACTGGATCGCCTCCCCGTCATCGACCCCGCCCCGCCTCTCCATCGCCGGGCGCCTCCCCTTCCCCCACCTTCCCACTCTCCTCGGGGAGAGGCCTGACCCCGTCGCCCCCGGATTCCGTCGGCCGGAACGCCACCTCGCCGCCTCATCCCTACGCCTGTCCACACCGGCGCCTCCTCGTCTCCTCCCCACGCCGAACCTCCTCGACCTCCTCCCCGACGGCCTCCCCAAGCCACGCGGTGCCCGCCCGTCGCCGTCCACCGCCGCCTGGAGCTCCGCGAGCCTCACCGGAGCCACCTAGCGCCCGACCCCCCTTGCCGCGATGGAGCTCCACCTCGCCGGCGTGCCAGTCGCCTGAGGTCTCCGCCGACGGTGCCATCGCCCCGTGTGCCTCGGCCTCCTCCTCGCCCCGTGCTGAGGCCGCCGTTCCCGCGCCGCGCCCTCGACCCCGTCGCCCCGCCGCACTCATCGCCGGCAACTCGGACACCGCCCCTTCCTCGTCCTCCTCCTCGAGCATGCCTCGCTCAACAACAGGGCTATGTGAGCCCCCTTCCCTTCCCCTCTCTCCCCCTGGCAGGCCCGCCGTCGTGCTTGTTGCCGCTGCTGTAGTCCTCCTCTGGCTCAGGCAAGCACACCACGGTGCTTCTGGCATCGCGTGGGAGCTTCCTAGCCCTTCAGAGCTTTGCGTGCGTGCTCCTCGCACCGCCCCCCTCAAGTTCTTGCTTCGGCCGCCGCCTCGCACCGTCCTGCTGCCTTCGCTCCGCACCTGCCGCCTCGCACGAGGCCGCAGCGCGCCTGCTGCTGCCTCTGGCGACCCCCTCCTGCGTCGGTTTCCTTCGCCGGAAACGGCCGGCCGGTGAGCCCTGCCCTGGCCGCCGGCGCGCGCTAGCGCCCGTGCCCCTCGATGCGGCCCGGTTCGCCCCTCGTTCGGGCACCCGTCCCGTTAACCGCCAGCACCAGCGCCTGCTAAGACCCCCCCCCCTTGACAATGACAGATGGGGCCCACGCCCTTAGAACGTTAAAAAAGAAGAAGGAATAATTAAGGAATTCATAATAATAAAAATAAAAATAAAAATAAATTTAATTAATTAATTAATTAACTAAATTAATTAAGTTAATTACTCCTACTTAATTAGTCTAAATTAACCTGTTAGTCTAACTGAGCAGTAATAAGTTTAACTAAACCCTAGTTACCTAAATAGAGAATGACAGGTGGGTCCCACTGGACCCACATGTTAGGTTGACCAAGTCAACTCTGTTGACTGCTGACGTTAGCATGACATCATGCTGACGTCACAAATCCATTTTTCGAATTAATTAAATAATTAATTAAATTCCAGAAATTAATAAAATCTTTAGAAAATCGTATCTTTTAATCCATAACTCGGATTAAAATATTTTCAACATGAAAGTTGCTCAGAACGACGAGACGAATCCGGATACGCGGTCCGTTCGTCCGCCACACACCCCTAACCTATCGAACCCGCAACTTTCCCCCTCCGGCTCCTCTGCCCGAAAATACGAAACACCGGGAATACTTTCCCGGGGGTTTTCCCCCCTTCACCGGTATCACCTACTACCGCGTTAGGGCACACCGAACACCGCGTATTGCCTTGATATATTTTGTGGTGCTTTGTTTGCTCTGTATTCATTATTTCTTCCCCCTCTTCTCTCCGGTAGACTACGAGACCGACGCTGCTGCTGACCAGTTCGACTACGGAGTTGACGACCCCTCTCTCTTGCCAGAGCAACCAGGCAAGCCCCCCCCCCTTGATCACCAGATATCGCCTATTCTACTCTATACTGCTTGCATTAGAGTATTGCAGCATGTTACTGCTTTCTGTTATTCCTATCCTGTTGCATAGCCTGTCATTGTTGCTACAGTCGTTGATACCCTACCCGCAATCCTAAATGCTTAGTATAGGATGCTAGTTTATCATCATTGGCCCTACATTCTTGTCAGTCTGCCTTGCTATACTATCGGGCCGTGATCACTTGGGAGGTGATCACGGGTATATACTATACATATATACATACTATACAGATGGTGACTAAAGTCGGGTCAGCTCATTGAGTACCCGCAAGTGATTCTGACGAGGGGGCTGAAAGGACAGGTGGCTCCATCCCGGTAGAGGTGGGCCTGAGTTCCCGACGGCCCCCGACTGTTACTTTGTGGCGGAGCGACAGGGCAGGTTGAGACCACCTAGGAGACAGGTGGGCCTGGCCTTGTTCGGCGTTCGCGGATACTTAACACGCTTAACGAGATCTTGGTATTTGATCTGAGTCTGGCTACGAGCCTATACGCACTAACCATCTACGTGGGAGTAGTTATGGGTATCCCGACGTCGTGGTATCAGCCGAAGCACTTCAGACGTCAGCGACGGAGCGGCGCGCGCCGAATTGGACTGGAACGCCACTAGGCTAGGTCTGCTTTCGGCCGCCCACGCAACGTGCAGGTGTGCTCAGGGCGATGGGCCCAGACCCCTGCGCGCTTAGGTTTAGACCGGCGTGCTGGCCTCTCTGTTTTGCCTAGGTGGGGCTGCGACGTGTTGATCTTCCGAGGCCGGGCATGACCCAGGAAAGTGTGTCCGGCCAAATGGGATCGAGCGTGTTGGGCTATGTGGTGCACCCCTGCAGGGAAGTTTAATCTATTTGAATAGCCGTGATCTTCGGTAACAGGACGACTTGGAGTTGTACCTTGACCTTATGACAACTAGAACCGGATACTTAATAAAACACACCCTTCCAAGTTCCACAGACAACCCGGTGATCGCTTTTCTACAGGGGGACGAGGAGAGGATCGCCGGGTAGGATTATGCTATCAGATGCTATTTGGAGATGCTACTTGGAGATGCTACTTGGATGACTTCAATCTACTCTCTTCTACTTGATGCAAGTCGGAGGCTGCCAGAAGTGTAGTCTTCGATAGGACTAGCTATCCCCCTCTTATTCTGGCATTCTGCAGTTCAGTCCACTGATATGGCCTCCTTACACATATACCCATGCATATGTAGTTTAGTTCCTTGCTTGCGAGTACTTTGGATGAGTACTCACGGTTGCTTTCTCCCCCCTTTTTCCCCCTTTCCTTTCTTTCTGGTTGTCGCAACCAGATGCTGGAGTCCAGGAGCCAGACGCCACCGTCGACGACGACCCCTACTACACCGGAGGTGCCTACTACTACGTGCAGCCCGCTGACGATGTCCAGGAGTAGTTAGGAGGATCCCAGGCAGGAGGCCTGCGCCTCTTTCGATCTGTATCCCAGTTTGTGCTAGCCTTCTTAAGGCAAACTTGTTTAACTTATGTCTGTACTCAGATATTGTTGCTTCCGCTGACTCGTCTATGATCGAGCACTTGTATTCGAGCCCTCGAGGCCCCTGGCTTGTATTATGATGCTTGTATGACTTATTTTATTTGTAGAGTTGTGTTGTGATATCTTCCCGTGAGTCCCTGATCTTGATCGTACACATTTGCGTGCATGATTAGTGTACGATTGAATCGGGGGCGTCACATTTTAGGTCGTGGTTCTATACTCAGTGATGCCGTTGGAGTTGATGGACTCACTTATCTTCCAAGCCTTCTGTTGTTATCGTTATTAGATGGCCTTAAGCCATATTTATTGTAATAAGTTCTCCTTGAGACACTCGATGTAATAAGTGTGTGATTGCTACTCTGCTATAAATCCTTCAAGTACTGTGTGGTGTCAGCATTGCTGATCCAGGGATGACACCGGAGCATAGAGATTGGACCGTTTGAGGTCTGGTCGCTACAAGATGGTATCAGAGCACACACTGACTGTAGGACATGACCACTAAGCTAAAGACCTAGATCACTACTCACTCTCTTCTCTTCTGACCTCTCATCTTTTCTACTCTTTTAGTATGGCGGATGCAAGGAACAAGTTCACTCAACCGGATGAAGATACACCCTTTGGATGTCACTTGAAGGAAGTCACTAGATACCTGAACATAGGAGTACCAAGCTTCACCGGAACATACAACGCCACTCTACCTGAAGAAGAGCGCTAGATGATTCAAGTTCAAGTTCCAGGAAGGACGTTCATGCCAGTCATTGAGCCCATAGAGTTTTCTTTCGATGCACCAACTTGGAATCTAGGAAAGAGCATGGCAGCTCACATCGCCATGGGACGCATTGGAGAAGTCTACCGCAATGATCTCAAGGATACTATCTACCAGATTTGTGGGCGCCGAGATGAGCACTAGGAGATGATCAGCACCAGAAAGGATAGATCCATTGCAGCTTTTATCCGGGAGTTAAACCAGCACATTCGACGTCAGGAGAACCAGATGTGCGCCGACATGATAGACCTGAAGAAGGCAAAGACAAGAATCAAGGAACTGGAGGAAGAACTCAAGGCTACACGTGAAGATTTTGAAGAAGAAATTGAAGTATTAGTGGAAAGAATGACGATCTGATCAAGAAGATTGGAATATTTATGGGAGGCCCTACACCAGTAGAAGAAGACGAAGAACCCAAGGAGATTCGCCCGGAAGACTACATCATCATCGACGACACCGACTCGGATCCAGATGATAGCGATGATGACTATGTTGATGAAGCTGGAGCAGATATCATGGAGTCTGCAACCGAATAATATTTCTAGTAGACTACCCCAACAGTAGTAGTAGTCCACCATGTAAATATAGTAGTCCGAGCACTTTTACGATAGTTAGATCGATTGTATGCCCTTGTTTGATTGATTGAATGAAGTGAATTGTTTGCTTTTGCCTCATGTGCATATGGGTAGTGTTTTCTCTTTAGACCCCCCTCTATTCTTAAATCTCATCTTTTCTAAACCCTCAGATGCCTCCGAGATGTGACCCCGGATTTACCTTTCCACCGGAGCTCACTCAGTTGATCCAGCAGCAGAACACATTGATGCAGTTACTAGTCCAGAATCAGAACCAGGGGAACAACAATAACAACCCACCACCACCACCACCTGTTGATCACTTAGCCCGTTTTCTTAGGCTGAATCCGCCGATGTTTTCCAGTAGCACCGAGCCGATAGTAGCAGATGATTGGCTCCGCAAGACAGCTAGAGAGTTGACCATAGAAGGATGCACGGATGCGGAGAAGGTGAAGTTTGCTGCACATCAGCTTGAAGGACCCGCAGCATCATGGTGGGAGAATTTCATAGCCACTTTCCCTGTCGATACTATCACATGGGACCAGTTTCAGCAGGCTTTTCGTACTGCCCATGTTTCAGCAGGAGCTATGGCCATGAAGAAGCGAGAGTTTCGTAACTTGCGCCAAGGAGGACGGACAGTTGGCCAGTATGTGGAGGACTTTAGTAAATTAGCACGTTATGCCCCAGATGACGTTGCTACGGATGCAGCAAAGCAGGAGAAGTTTCTGGAAGGACTGAATGATGAGTTGAGCATGCAGTTGATGGTAGCAACCTTCAACAACTACCAGGAGTTGGTAGATCGTGCTCTTATGATTGAAGGGAAACAGCAGCAAATTGAGAATCGCAAGAGGAAGTATGCACAAGGAAAGTACAATTCAGGAGCTCAGCAGAAGCCACGATTTACCCCTAGGCCGGGAGGACATTTTCAGCATACCCATGGAGGAGGAAGCTCGCACAATCACAATGGCCCCAGGAATGGTAATGGGAATGGAGGAAGCAACGGCCAGAACCGCACCAACCCATCAACCCCAGCCAAGAAAGACCTGAGCCAAGTCACTTGTTTTAAGTGCCAGAAGACCGGACATTATGCCAATGAATGTCCTGAATCCCAGAATGGAAATGGCAATGGAAGCTCTGGGAAGAAGCCGAACCCTTTCAACAGGGGACAGGTGAACCACGTTAACGTGGAGGAGGTTGAAGAGCAGCCGGATGCAGTAATCGGTAAGTTTTTGGTTAAGTCATTTACTGCACTCGTTCTTTTCGATACTGGTGCATCGCATTCATACATATCAAGGGGATTTGTGGATAAGTATAAACTGCCAACCCAAGCCCTTAGGTCACCCATGTTAGTAACTTCGCCTGGAGCAGAATATATGGCTAGTCTATGGTGTGATCGGTTACCATTAAGAATTGGTAACTATGTTTTTCCCTCAGACCTAATAGTGTTGGAATCCCAAGGATTGGATGTGATATTAGGCATGGATTGGTTGTCAAAGTATGAAGGGAATATTGAATGTGCCAGTAAGTCAATTTTACTTACCACCCCAGAAGGGAGAAGGATCAAGTATGTATCCCGACATGTGCCAAAGAGGACTCAAGTAAATTGTTTAACCGGAGTTGTGCAGGAGGAAGTACCAGTAGTGAAGGATTTCCCCGAAGTATTTCCAGAAGAGTTGCCAGGCATGCCACCGGATAGAGATATTGAGTTTTTGATTGAGCTTTTGCCAGGCACAGGGCCAATATCAAAGAGACCATATAGGATGCCTGCAAAGGATTTGGTGGAAATTAAGAAGCAGATTAAGGAGTTACTGGATAAAGGATATATTCGCCCAAGTTCATCGCCTTGGGGATCGCCAGTACTTCTAGTAGAGAAGAAGGATGGATCGTTAAGGATGGTTGTCGATTATCGAGGATTGAATGAAGTAACCATCAAGAACAAGTACCCACTACCGATGATCAATGATCTGTTTGATCGATTGCAAGGAGCTAAGGTATTTTCCAAGATCGATCTGCGATCAGGATACCACCAGTTGAAGATTCGGGAACAGGATATACCCAAGACGGCTTTTACCACCAGGTATGGGCTGTACGAGTATACCGTTATGTCATTTGGTCTGACTAACGCACCTGCATATTTTATGAACATGATGAACAAGGTGTTTATGGAGTTCTTGGATAAGTTCGTCGTAGTGTTCATTGATGATATCCTGGTTTACTCGAAGAATGAAGAGGAGCATAAGGAACATTTGCGTTTGGTTCTTGGAAAGCTCAGAGAACATCAATTATATGCCAAGTTTAGCAAATGTGAGTTTTGGTTGAAGGAAGTTGGATTTCTCGGACACGTTATATCCGGAGAAGGTATAGCAGTAGATCCCACTAAAGTTGATACCGTGACCAAGTGGGAAGCACCAACCACCGTGGGAGAGATCCGGAGTTTTCTTGGACTCGCAGGATACTACCGGAGGTTTATTGAGAACTTCTCAAAGATTGCGAAGCCTATGACGGAGTTGTTGAAGAAGGATACCAAGTTCATATGGACGGAGGAATGTGAGGCTAGTTTTCAGGAGTTGAAGAAACGTTTGGTTACCTCACCCGTGTTGATTTTACCGGATCAGACCAAGGATTATGAGGTGTATTGCGACGCTTCACGTCGAGGACTTGGAGCAGTGCTTATGCAGGAAGGCAGAGTTGTTTCATATGCCTCACGACAGCTTAAGCCTCATGAGTTGAATTATGCTACGCATGATTTGGAGTTAGCAGCCGTAGTGCATGCATTGAAGACTTGGAGACATTTTCTGATTGGAAACCATTGCGAGGTGTACACGGATCACAAGAGTTTGAAGTATATTTTCACACAGAAGGAGTTGAACCTCAGACAAAGGAGATGGTTGGAGCTCATCAAGGATTATGATATGAAATTGCATTATCACCCCGGAAAGGCTAACGTAGTAGCTGACGCATTAAGCCGTAAGAGCCATGTCAACACCCTAATGACGGGAGATTTACCAGGGGAGTTAGCCGAAAATCTACGAGAGCTATGTTTGGAAATAGTTCCAAGAGGCTATGTAGCAGCATTGGAGATTCAGTCTACTTTGATGGATAAGATCAGAAAAGCTCAAAGGACTGACAAGGAAATTGCTTCTATTAAGGAGAAAATGAGCAAAGGAAAAGCTAAGGGATTTCGTGAGGATGAGCACGATACCTTATGGTTTGAAGACCGTGTCTATGTACCAAATGATCCGGAGATTAGGAAGCTAATTCTGCAAGAGGCCCATGACTCACCATACTCGATTCACCCAGGAAATACCAAGATGTATTTGGATTTGAAGGATATTTTCTGGTGGACCGGAATGAAGAAGGATATTGCGGAATATGTAGCAGTTTGTGATGTATGTCAGAGAGTGAAGGCAGAGCATCAGAAGCCAGCAGGATTGCTACAACCATTGCCGATACCCGAATGGAAGTGGGATAAGCTAGGCATGGATTTTATTACAGGATTGCCCAGAACACGTTCAGGCTATGACTCGATATGGGTTGTAGTCGATCGTTTGACAAAGGTAGCTCATTTCATTCCAGTGAAGACTACCTATACCAGTGCAAAGTTGGCAAAGATATACATGACCAGGATCGTATGTCTGCATGGAGTTCCAAGGAGCATTGTATCAGATAGAGGAACCCAGTTTACCTCAAAGTTTTGGAATCAGTTGCATGAGACTTTGGGAACCAGACTGGAGTTTAGCACAGCTTTCCACCCGCAGACAGATGGACAGACCGAGAGAGTCAATCAGATTTTGGAGGATATGCTAAGAGCTTGTGCGCTAGATTATGGATCTAGTTGGGATGAGAATTTGCCATATGCAGAGTTCTCTTACAACAACAGCTATCAAACCAGTTTGAAGATGGCCCCTTTCGAAGCCTTGTACGGAAGGAGGTGCAGGACCCCATTGTCTTGGGATGAAGTTGGAGACCGCCAGTTGTTTGGACCAGATCTGATAAAGGAGTCTGAACAGAAAGTGAAATTGATTCGCGATAGGCTGAAGGTAGCTCAGTCCAGGCAGAAGAGTTATGCAGATTCTAAACGCAAGGAGACAGTTTACAAAGTAGGAGACCGAGTTTATCTTCGAGTATCTCCACTTCGAGGAGTTAAGCGCTTTGGAGTTAAGGGAAAACTAGCGCCACGTTTTGTAGGCCCATACAAAGTTTTGGAGCGTATGGGAGAAGTAGCCTACAAGTTGGAATTACCCGAAGGACTGTCAGGAGTTCACGACGTGTTTCATGTATCCCAGTTGAAGAAGTGCCACGCAGAAATGGCTGACATACCGCTGAGGGATACGGTACCACTGGAAGCAATTCAGTTGGACAGTGATTTGACCTATGAGAAGAAACCAGTTAAGATTCTAGAATATGCCAGTCGAGTCACCCGCAGCAAGGTTATCAAGTTTTGCAAGGTTCAGTGGAGCCACCACACGGAGGATGAAGCCACCTGGGAACGAGAGGAAGATTTGCTGAAAGACCACCCTCACCTATTTTCTAGCCAACCCGAATCTCGAGGGCGAGATTCATCTTAAGGGGGGTAGGTTTGTAACATCCCAAATTTTCAATTTGGAATGTTATACACTATATCTTCATTGCATATCATAATTATTGCATTTTGGTTGATCCTAGAAATTTCACGCAACTCAAGGACCCTCGGAGAGAGTTGGGGATTTCGTTATTTTCATATTTGAGTTGTCCCAAATTTTGAAAATAGGATCATTTGATTTTATTTATTTTATCTTCAATTATTTCTTTTATAAAAATTATGAGAGAGGGAATAAAATGACTTTCCGAAAATAAAGAAATATTGAGGATTTAATAAAAAAATCAAATAAGATTTTATTGGGTTTTATTTGCTATTTTATTTGAATTTAGGAAAAATGTACGTTTTTCAAAATTACATTTAGGCCCCCAAATAAATGTTCATCCTGTGCGGCTTGATTTTAGAAGCCTTGGAAAATTTATTTCGGGATTTTTGGAGTCCGTTTAGGAGTCCTTTTGTTTTTTTCTGAGCATAACTATTTATAAAATAAATAAAAAATGCGCAACCGACCTACGGACCGTGCCCGACCCGGACACTAAGGCCCGTCCGGCTTTAAAAGCCGGGGAGGCCCAGCCGGAAGCCCCCCCAAACCCTAGCCGCCCCGCCCCGCCGCCGCCTTCGCCGCCGCCGCCTTGCCGTGCCGCCGCCGCCGCCCCGTGCCGCCGCCACCGGAGCCACCGCCGAAGCCGCCCGCCGCCGCCATCGCCGTAGTCGCCGCCGCCACCGCCGGACCCGCCGCCCGAGGTTTACCTCGATCCCGCCACTGTTTTTTTTTCAGAAAAAAAACCGTTCAGTTTTCCGATGGTTTTGTCATTTTTTTTAGATTCGGTTTTTTTAAATAGATCGGTTTTCTGGTTTATTTAAATAGTGAGCATTCGTCCGTTCGTTCGTTTTAACGAACGTTCATCGTTTTTCTTTTCCTCGGATTAAATCCGTGATTTTTCTGATCGCGATTTCTGATCCGATTTTCGTTTTAGTATATCTTTTCGCTCATTTATCGGAATCAGGCGATTCAAGCGCCTGGAGTTTCGTCTCGAAACCCTCTTTCCGTTTAACCAACTTAAACAAGTTTTTGCCACTGTAAAAATTGACATAGATCCAGAATAGTAAACGAAGCATGTTTCTTTTCCCGTTTGTCTTTCGTTGCTTCGTTCGATTTGATTCTTTTTGCCAACCGGAGTTCTTAAATTGAACTTTCTGGTTAGATCTCTTATTTGAGTTTTACCTGTGCATTAGTTGAGTACTTATTGTATGCTTGTTTGTTTGCGATAGAGTACCCGGAGTGCGCCGCTTGTTACTTTGAATCGCTAGGTTTCCCGGATCATCAGCAAGGCAAGTAACACTTTGATCATACCTCCTACTACCCAGTTTTATTGCATTAGATCAATCCTCACACCTTGCATGTTTTAGGATCTAATTAAATTGTGGGTTTGGGAGTAGTTGAGGTAGAACCTATTACCTGTTTATTATCAAACCTTTGGGAGTTACTCTACGTTTGCTTATTATTGCTATGCTATGCTAGTAGACGTGGATTGGGTAAGTGTATCCATGACAGATGTGAGCTTTGTTAATTAATGGTTTACTTAAGGTGGCAACCTAAACACACATCTGGGTGGATTGAGGCACCTGGGTATTCTAGGATTGCCTATTTTCTTTTGGACCGCCACCCAGGCTCAAAGGGATCATGAGATTATTCATGCTAGAAACATCCGTGTGCAGCCACAAGCTATTATGGGCTCTAGCATAGTTGACTAAGTCGTGCGAACTCTTAAAGTGGTAGACTAGCAGATGTAGGGGATGTAGGTGGTACGGTCTACCCATCATAAGGTGCTAGTGCTTCTGAAAGACTATGTCTCGGTCATCCGTTTCTCAAACACCATGTAGTGCGAGAAATCCAACGGAGGAGATCGAGTCTTGTGGGGAAAAGTGCGCAAACCTCTGCAGAGTGTATACACTAATCATGGTTAGCCGTGTCCCCGGTTATGGACATCTTGAGTATCTAGTACCTGGATTATCATGTGAATCTCAACATGTTACTCTAAAAATTAATTTTGCTGGATTGTTTAATGATGATGTTTAATTGGGATTGAGAATGCTGTCAACCATTCTCAATGTTTAACAACCACCATGATAGTTAAATAAATTTATTCCTTTGCAGTAGGGAAAAATTGGCTTTACGCAAAACTGTAACCATAGAGCTTTCCACCAGCCAAATATGCATATAGAATAGCTGTTTCATTCCATTACTCTCTATGTGTTACATTGCCAGCATATTCCATGTGCTGACCTGTTTTTGGGCTGCAACGTTAATGTTACAGACTTTTCAGATGACGATTAAGGAGTTTTAGGTCGTGGTTCTATACTCAGTGATGCCGTTGGAGTTAATGGACTCACTTATCTTCCAAGCCTTCCACTGTTATCGTTATTAGATGGCCTTAAGCCATATTTATTGTAATAAGTTCTCCTTTGAGACACTCGATGTAATAAGTGTGTGATTGCTACTCTGCTATAAATCCTTCAAGTACTGTGTGGTGTCAGCATTACTGATCCAGGGATGACACCGGAGCACAAAGATTGGACCGTTTGAGGTCTGGTCGCTACAAGAAATAAGTGGGAGGAAAGTAGAACTTTATGAAGTATTACCTCTTGAACTGGAGAGTGGCGCGGCTCAAGAAATTGTTCCTGAGGTGCCTACACCGACTAGAGAGGAAGTTAATGATGATGATCATGAAACTTCAGATCAAGTTGCTACTGAACTTCGTAGGTCCACAAGGACACGATCCGCACCAGAGTGGTACGGCAACCCTGTCTTGGAAATCATGTTGTTAGACAATGGTGAACCTTCGAACTATGAAGAAGCAATGGCAGGCCCAGATTCTGACAAATGGCTGGAAGCCATGAAATCCGAGATAGGATCCATGTATGAAATGAAGTATGGACTTTGACTAACTTGCCCGATGATCGGTGAGCCATAGAAAATAAATGGATCTTTAAGAAGAAGACAGACGTGGATGGAAATGTAACCATCTATAAAGCTCGGCTTGTCGCTAAGGGTTATCGACAAGTTCAAGGGGTTGACTACGATGAGACTTTCTCACCCGTAGCGAAGCTGAAGTCCGTCCGAATCATGTTAGCAATTGCCGCATTCTATGATTATGAGATATGGCAAATGGACGTCAAAACGGCATTCCTTAATGGTTTCCTTAAGGAAGAATTGTATATGATGCAGCCAGAAGGTTTTGTCGATCCTAAGAATGCTGACAAGGTGTGCAAGCTCCAACGCTTGATTTATGGGCTGGTGCAAGCATCTCGGAGTTGGAACATTCGTTTTGATGAGATGATCAAAGCGTTTGGGTTTACGCAGACTTATGGAGAAGCCTACATTTACAAGAAAGTGAGTGGGAGCTCTGTAGCATTTCTCATATTGTATGTGGATGACATACTGTTGATGGGAAATGATATAGAATTCTTGGAAAGCATAAAGGCCTACTTGAACAAGTGTTTTTCAATGAAGGATCTTGGAGAAGCTGCTTACATATTAGGCATCAAGATCTATAGAGATAGATCGAGATGCCTCATTGGTCTTTCACAGAGTACGTACCTTGACAAGATATTGAAGAAGTTCAATATGGATCAGTCAAAGAAGGGGTTCTTGCCTGTATTGCAAGGTACTAGATTGAGCACGGCTCAATGCCCGACCACGGCAGAAGATAGAGAAAAGATGAGTGTCATCCCCTATGCCTCGGCCATAGGGTCTATCATGTGTGCTATGTTGTGTACCAGACCTGATGTAAACCTTGCCGTAAGTTTGGTAGGAAGGTACCAAAGTAATCCTGGCATGGAACACTGGCAGCGGTCAAGAATATCCTGAAGTACCTGAAGAGGACTAAGGATATGTTTCTCGTTTATGGAGGTGACGAAGAGCTCGTCGTAAAGGGTTACGTCGATGCTAGCTTCGACACAGATCTGGATGACTCTAAGTCACAAACCGGATACGTGTATATTTTGAATGGTGGGGCAGTAAGCTGGTGCAGTTGCAAACAAAGCGTGGTGGCGGGATCTACATGTGAAGTGGAGTACATGGCAGCCTCGGAGGCAACACAAGAGGCAATCTGGGTGAAGGAGTTCATTACCGACCTAGGAGTCATACCCAATGTGTCGGGCCCGATGACTCTCTTTTGTGACAACACTGGAGCTATTGCCCTTGCCAAGGAGCCCAGGTTTCACAGGAAGACCAGGCATATCAAGCGTCGCTTCAACTCCATTCATGAAAGTGTTCAAAATGGAGACATAGATATTTGTAAAGTACATACGGACCTGAATGTGGCAGATCCGTTGACTAAACCTCTCCCTAGAGCAAAACATGATCAACACCAGAACTGCATGGGTGTTCGATTCATCACAATGTAACTAGACTATTGACTCTAGTGCAAGTGGGAGACTGTTGGAAATATGCCCTAGAGGCATTAATAAAATGGTTAATATTATATTTCTTTGTTCATGATAATTGTCTATTGTTCATGCTATAATTGTGTTATCCGGAAATCGTAATACATGTGTGAATACATAGACCACAACACGTCCCTAGTGCGCCTCTAGTTGACTAGCTCGTTGATCAAAAGATAGTCATGGTTTCCTGACTATGGGCATTGGATGTCATTGATAACGGGATCACATCATTAGGAGAATGATGTGATGGACAAGACCCAATCCTAAGCATAGCTCAAAGATTGTGTAGTTCGTTTGCTATAGCTTTTCCGAAAGTCAAGTATCATTTCCTTAGACCATGAGATTGTGCAACTCCGGGATACCGTAGGAGTGCTTTGGGTGTGCCAAACGTCACAACGTAACTGGGTGACTATAAAGGTACACTACGGGTATCTCCGAAAGTGTCTGTTGGGTTGGCACGAATCGAGACTGGGATTTGTCACTCCGTATGACGGAGAGGTATCTCTGGGCCCACTCGGTAATGCATCATCATAATGAGCTCAATGTGACCAAGTGGTTGATCACGGGATCATGCATTACGGTACGAGTAAAGTGACTTGCCGGTAACGAGATTGAACGAGGTATTGGGATGCCGACGATCGAGTCTCGGGCAAGTAACGTACCGATTGACAAAGGGAATTGTATACGGGATTGATTGAATCCTCGATATCGTGGTTCATCCGATGAGATCATCGAGGAGCATGTGGGAGCCAACATGGGTATCCAGATCCCGCTGTTGGTTATTGACCGGAGAGTCGTCTCGGTCATGTATGCGTGTCTCCCGAACCCGTAGGGTCTACACACTTAAGGTTCGGTGACGCTAGGGTTGTTGAGATGTTAGTATACGGTAACCCGAAAGTTGTTCGGAGTCCCGGATGAGATCCCGGATGTCACGAGGAGTTTCGGAATGGTCCGGAGGTGAAGATTTATATATAGGAAGTTAAGTTTCGGCCATCGGGAAAGTTTCGGGGGTAATCGGTATTGTATCAGGACCACCAAAAGGGTCCCGGGGGTCCACCAGGTGGAGCCACCTATCCCGGAGGGCCCCATGGGCTGAAGTGGGAGGGAAACCAGCCCCTAGTGGGCTGGTGCGCCCCCCCATGGGCCTCCCCTACGCCTAGGGTTAGAAACCCTAGGGGTGGGGGCGCCCCACTTGGCTTGGGGGGCACTCCACCCCCCTTGGAGATTGCATCTCCTAGGGCCGGCGCCCCCTAGGGGTCCTATATATAGTGGGGGGAGGGAGGGCAGCTGCACCCTAGCCCCTGGCGCCTCCCTCTCCCTCCCGTGACACTCCTCCCTCTCCCTGAGCTTGGCGAAGCCCTGCCGAGATCACCGTTGCTTCCACCACCACGCCGTCGTGTTGCTGGATCTTCATCAACTTCTCCTTCCCCTTTGCTGGATCAAGTTGGAGGAGACGTCTTCCCAACCGTACGTGTGTTGAACATGGAGGTGCCGTCCGTTCGGTGCTAGGTCATCGGTGATTTGGATCACGACGAGTACGACTCCATCAACCCCGTTCTCTTGAACGCTTCCGTGCGCGATCTACAAGGGTATGTAGATGCACTCCCCTCTCCCTCGTTGCTAGATGACTCCATAGATTGATCTCGGTGATGCGTAGAAAATTTTAAAATTCTGCTACATTCCCCAACAACTGGGTGATTATAAAGGTGCTCTACAGGTGTCTCCGATGGTGTTTGTTGAGTTGGCATGGATCAAGATTAGGATTTGTCACTCCGATTGTCGGAGAGGTATCTCTGGGCCCTCTCGGTAATGTACATCACTATAAGCCTTGCAAGCAATGTAGCTAATGAGTTAGTTACGGGATGTAGCATTACGGAACGAGTAAAGAGACTTGCCGGTAACGAGATTGAACTAGGTATTGAGATACCGACGATCGAATCTCGGGCAAGTAACATACCGATGACAAAGGGAACAACGTATATCATTATGCGGTTTGACCGATAAAGATCTTCGTAGAATATGTAGGAACCAATATGAGCATCCAGGTTCCGCTATTGGTTATTGACCTGATACATGTCTCGGTCATGTCTACATAGTTCTCGAACCCGTCTGGTCTGCACGCTTAATGTTCGGTGACGATCGGTATTACGAGTTTATGTGTTTTGATGTACCGAAGGTAGTTCGGAGTCCCAGATTTGATCACGAACATGGCGAGGAGTCTCGAAATGGTCGAGACGTAAAGATCGATATATTGGAAGCCTGTGTTTGGACATCGTAATGGTTTCGGGTGAAAACGGGAGTATACCGGAGCACCGGGAGGTTACCGGAACCCCCCGGGAAGTATATGGGCCTTATTGGGCCTTAGTGGAAGCGAGGGGAAAGAAGCAAAGGACAGGGGTGCCCCCCTAGCCCAATCCGAATTGGGAGCCCCCCCTTTCCTTCCTTCTTCCCTCTCCTTCCTTCTCTCCTAAAACCAACAAGGCAAGGGGGGAATCCTACTCCCGGTGGAAGTAGGACTCCCCTTGGGGCGCACCTAGGAGGCCGGCCCCCTCCCCCTCCTCCACTCCTTTATATACGGGGGAGGGGCACCCCATAGACACACAAGTTGATCATTGATCTTTAGGCGTGTGCGGTGCCCCCCTCCACCATAATCCACCTCGGTAATATCGTACCGGTGCTCAGGCGAAGCCCTGTTCCGATAGCAACATCATCACCATCATCACACCGTCGTGCTGACAAAGCTCTCCCTCGAAGCTCTACTGGATCGTGAGTTCACGTGACGTCGCCGAGTTGAACGTGTGCAGATCATGGAGGTGTCGTATCTTTGGTACTAGATCGGTCGATCATGAAGACATACGACTACATAAACCGCGTTGTCATAACGCTTCCGCTTACGGTCTACAAGGGTACGTAGATGATACTCTCCCCTCTCGTTGCCATGCATCACCATGATCTTGCGTGTGCGTAGGACTTTTTTGAAATTACTGCGTTACCCAACAGTGGCATCCGAGCCAGGTCTATGCGTAGATGTTATATGCACGAGTAGAACACAAAGGAGTTGTGGGCGTGGGTATATACATATTGCTTGCCGTCACTAGTTGGTTCTTGATTCAGCGGTATTGTTGGATGAAGCGGCTCAGACCGACATTACGTGTACGCTTACGCGAGATTGGTTCTACCGACGTGCTTCGTACACAGGTGGCTGCTGGGTGTCAGTTTCTCCAACTTTAGTTGAATCGGATTCAATGAACAGGGTTCTTTCTAAAGATCAAAAAGCAATCACTATACCGCGATGTGGTTTTTGATGCGTAGGTAAGAACGGTTCTTGCTTAGCCCGTAGCAGCCACGTAAAACTTGCAACAACAAAGTAGAGGACGTCTAACTTGTTTTTGCAGGGCATGTTGTGATGTGATATGGTCAAGACGTGATGAGATATAAATTGTTGTATGTGATGATCATGTTTTGTTAAAGTTATCGGCAACTGGCAGGAGCCTTATGGTTGTCTCTCTATTGCATAAGATGCAAGCGCCATATAATTGCTTTACTTTATCGCTATGCGATAGCAATAGTTGCAAAAGCAATAGTTGGTGAGATGACCATGTGACGACACGTTGATAGAGATCAATATGATGGAGATCATGGTGTCATGCCAGTGACGATAGAGATCATGACGGTGTTTTGGAGATGAAGATCAAAGGCACAAGATGATGATGGCCATATCATGTCACATATTTTGATTGCATGTGATGTTTATCCTTTATGTATCTTATTTTGCTTAGTTCGACGGTAGCATTATAAGATGATCTCTCACTAAATTTCAAGGTATAAGTGTTCTCCCTGAGTATGCACCGTTGTGACAGTTCGTCGTGCCGATACACCATGTGATGATCGGGTGTGGTAAGCTATACGTTCACATACAACGGGTGCAAGCCAGTTTTGCACACGCGGAATACTCGGGTTAAACTTAACAAGCCTAGCATATGTAGATATGGCCTCAGAACACTGGAGACCGAAAGGTCGAGCGTGAATCATATAGTAGATATGATCAACATAGTGATGTTCACCATTGAAAACTACTCCATCTCACGTGATGATCGGACATGGTTTAGTTGATTTGGATCACGTGACCATTTAGATGACTAGAGGGATGTCTATCTAAGTGGGAGTTCTTAAAGTAATATGATTAATTGAACTTTAATTTATCATGAACTTAGTCCTGGTAGTATTTGCATATCTATGTTGTAGATCAATAGCTTGCGATGTAGCTCCCCGTTTATTTTTTGATATGTTCCTAGAGAAAAATAAGTTGGAAGATGACAGTAGCAATGATGCAGACTGGGTATGTGATCTGAGGATTATCCTCATTGCTGCATAGAAGAATTATGCCCTTGATGCACCGCTAGGTGACAGACCTATTGCAGGAGCAGGTGCACATGTTATGAATGTTTGACAAAGCTCGGTATGATGACTACTTAATAGTTTAGTGCACCATGCTTTACGGCTTAGAACCGGGACTTCAAAAACGTTGTGAATGCCACAGAACATATAAGATGTTCTAAGAGTTGAAATTGGTATTTCATACTCATGCCCGTGTCGAGAGGTATGAGACCTCTGACAGTACTTTGCCTACAAGGTGGAGGAGAATAGCTCAACCAGTGAGCATGTGCTCAGATTGTCTGGGTACTACAATCACTTGAATCAAGTGGGAGTTAATCTTCCAGATAAGATGGTGATTGACAGAGTTCTCTAGTCACTATCACCAAGTTGCTAGAACTTCGTCATGAACTATAATATGCAAGGGATAACGGAAATGATTCCCAATCTCTTCGTGATGCTGAAATCAAGGAAGGTAGAAATCAAGAAAAGCATCAAGTGTTGATGGTTGACAAGACCACTAGTTTCAAGAAAAGGGCAAAGGGAAAAAGGGGAACTTCAAGAAGAACGGCAAGCAAGTTGCTGCTCAAGTGAAGAAGCCCAAGTCTGGACCTAAGCCCGAGACTAAGTGCTTCTACTACGAAGGGACTGCTCACTAGAAGCAGAACTGCCCCAAGTATTTGGCGGATAAGAAGGATGGCAAAGTGAACAAAGTTATATTTGATATACATGTTATTGATGTGTACTTTACTAGTGTTTATAGCAACCCCTTAGTATTTGATACTAGTTCAGTTGCTAAGATTAGTAACTCGAAACGGGAGTTGTAGAATGAACAAAGACTAGTTAAGGGTGAAGTGACGATGTGTGTTGGAAGTGATTCCAAGATTGATATGATCATCATCGCACACTCCCTATACTTTCGGGATTAGTGTTGAACCTAAATAAATGTTATTTGGTGTTTGCGTTAAGCATGAATATGATTTGATCATGTTTATTGCAATACGGTTATTCATTTAAAGTCAAAGAATAATTGTTGTTCTGTTTACATGAATAAAACCTTCAATGGTCATACACCCAAGGTGAATGGTTTATTGAATCTCGGTCATAGTGATACACATATTCATAATATTGAAGCCAAAAGATGCAAAGTTAATAATGATAGTGCAACTTATTTGTGGCACTGCCGTTTAGGTCATATTGATGTAAAGCGCATGAAGAAAATCCATGCTGATGGGCTTTTGGAATCACTTGATTATGAATCAGTTGATGCTTGCGAACCATGCCTCATGGGCAAGATGACTAAGACTCCGTTCTCCGGATCAATGGAGCGAGCAACAGACTTGTTGGAAATAATACATACTGATGTATGCAGTCCGATGAGTGTTGAGGCTCGCGGCAGGTATTGTTATTTTCTGACATTCATAGATGATTTGAGCATATATGGGTATATCTTCTAGATGAAACATAAATCTGAAACATTTGAAAAGTTCAAATAATTTCAGAGTGAAGTGGAAAATCATCGTAATAAGAAAATAAAGTTTCTACGATCTGATCATGGAGGAGAATATTTGAGTTACGAGTTTGGTCTTCATTTGAAACAATGCGGAACAGTTTCGCAACTCATGACACCTGGAACACCACAGTGTAATGGTGTGTCCGAACATCGTAACCGTACTTTATTAGACATGGTGCAATCTATGATGTCTCTTACCGATTTACCACTATCATTTTGGGGTTATGCATTAGAGACAACTGCATTCACGTTAAATAGGGCACCATCTAAATCCGTTGAGACAACACCATATGAACTGTGGTTTGGCAAGAAACCAAAGTTGTCGTTTCTTAAAGTTTGGGGTTGCGATGCTTATGTGAAAAAGTTTCATCCTGATAAGCTCAAATACAAATAGGAGAAATGTGTCTTCATAGGATACCCAAAGAATACAGTTGGGTAGACCTTCTGTCACAGATCTGAAGGCAAGACATTCGTTGCTAAGAGTGGATCCTTTCTAGAGAAGGAGTTTCTCTCGAAAGAAGTGAGTGGGAGGAAAGTAGAATTTGATGAGGTAACTGTACCTGCTCCCTTATTGGAAAGTAGTTCATCACAGAAATCTATTCCTCTGACTCCTACACCAATTAGTGAGGAAGCTAATGATGATGATCATGTAACTTCAGATCAAGTTACTACCGAACCTCATAGGTCAACCAGAGTGAGATCCGCACCAGAGTGGTACGGTAATCCTGTTTTGGAGGTCATGTTACTTGACCATGACGAACCTACGAACTATGAGGAAGCGATGATGAGCCCAGATTCCGCGAAATGGCTTGAGGCCATGAAATCTGAGATGGGATCCATGTATGAGAACAAAGTGTGGACTTTGGTTGACTTGTTCGATGATCGGCAGACCATAGAGAATAAATGGATCTTCAAGAAGAAGACCGGCGCTGACGGTAATGTTACTGTCTACAAAGCTCGACTTGTTGCGAAAGGTTTTCGACAAGTTCAAGATGTTGATTACGATGAGATTTTCTCACTCGTAGCGATTCTTAAGTCTGTCCGAATCATGTTAGCAATTGCCACATTTTATGAAATCTGGCAAATGGATGTCAAAACTGCATTCCTTAATGGATTTCTTAAAGAAGAGTTGTATATGATGCAACAAGAAGGTTTTGTCAATCCTAAAGGTGCTAACAAAGTGTGCAAGCTCCAGCGATCCATCTATGGACTGGTGCAAGCATCTCGGAGTTGGAATATATACTTTGATAAAGTGATCAAAGCATATGGTTTTATACAGACTTGTGGTGAAGCCTGTATTTCCAAGAAAGTGAGTGGGAGCACTACAACATTTCTGATAAGTATATGTGAATGACATATTGTTGATCGGAAATAATGTAGAATTTTCTAGAAAGCATAAAGGAGTGTTTGAAAAGAGTTTTTCAAAGAAAGACCTCAATGAAGCTACTTACATATTGAGAATCAAGATCTATAGAGATAGATCAAGACGCTTGATATATTTTCAATGAGTACATACCTTGACAAGATTTTGAAGTAGTTCAAAATGGAAAAGTCAAAAGAGTTCTTGCCTGTGTTGGAAGGTGTGAAGTTGAGTAAAGACTCAAAACCCGACCACGACAGAAAATAGAAAGGGAATGAAAAGTCATTCCCTATGCCTCAGTCATAGGTTCTATAAAGTATGCTATGATGTGTACCAAACCTATTGTGTACCTCACCATAAGTTTGGCAAGAGGGTACAATAGTGATCCAGGAGTGGATCACTGGACAGCGGTCAAAAATATCCTTAGTGGAATAAGGAAATGTTTCTCGGTTATGGAGGTGACAAAGAGTTCGTCATAAAGAGTTACGTCGATGCAAGCTTTGACATCGATCTGGATGACTCTAAGTATCGATCTAGATACATATCGAAAGTGGGAGCAATTAGCTAGAGTAGCTTCGTGCAAAGCATTGTAGACATAGAAAAATTGCAAAATACATACGGCTCTGAATGTGGCAGAACCATTGACTAAATTTCTCTCACAAGTAAAACATGATCACTCTTTGGGTGTTAATCACATAGCGATGTGAACTAAATTATTGACTCTAGTAAACCCTTTGGGTGTTAGTCACATGGAGATGTGAACTAATCACATAAAGATGTGAACTATTGGTGTTAAATCATATGACGATGTGAACTAGATTATTGACTCTAGTGCAAGTGGGAGACTGAAGGAAATATGCCCTAGAGGCGATAATAAAGTTGTTATTTATATTTCCTTATATCATGATAAATGTTTATTATTCAAGCTAGAATTGTATTAACCGGAAACTTAGTACATGTGTGAATATATAGACAAACAGAGTGTCACTAGTTTGCCTCTATTTAACTAGCTCGTTGAATCAGTGATGGTTATATTTCTTAACCATAGACACGAGTTGTCATTTGATTAACGGGATCACATCATTAGATAATGATGTGATTGACTTGACCCATCCGTTAGCTTAGCACGATGATCGTTTAGTTTGTTGCTATTGCTTTCTCCACAACTATACATGTTCCTATGACTATGAGATCATGCAACTCCCAAATACCGGAGGAACACTTTGTGTGCTACCAAACGTCACAACGTAACTGGGTGATTATAAAGGTGCTCTACAGGTGTCTCCGATGGTGTTTGTTGAGTTGGCATGGATCAAGATTAGGATTTGTCACTCCGATTGTCGGAGAGGTATCTCTGGGCCCTCTCGGTAATGTACATCACTATAAGCCTTGCAAGAAATGTAGCTAATGAGTTAGTTATGGGATGTAGCATTACAGAACGAGTAAAGAGACTTGCCGGTAATGAGATTGAACTAGGTATTGAGATACCGACGATCGAATCTCGGGCAAGTAACATACCGATGACAAAGGGAACAACGTATATCATTATGCGGTTTGACCGATAAAGATCTTCGTAGAATATGTAGGAACCAATGTGAGCATCCAGGTTCCGCTATTGGTTATTGACCTGAGACATGTCTCGGTCATGTCTACATAGTTCTCGAACCCGTAGGGTCCGCACGCTTAACGTTCGGTGACAATCGGTATTACGAGTTTATGTGTTTTGATGTACCGAAGGTAGTTCGGAGTCCCGGATTTGATCACGGACATGACGAGGAGTCTCGAAATGGTTGAGACGTAAAGATCGATATATTGGAAGCCTATGCTTGGACATTGGAATGTTCTAAGTGAAAACGGGATTATACCGGAGCACCGTGAGGTTATCGGAACCCCCGGGAGGTATATGGGCCTTAGTGGAAGAGAGGGGAAAGAAGCAAAGGAGGGGGCGCCCACCCCCCAAGCCCAATCCGAATTGGGAGGGGGGCCGGGCCCCCCTTTCCTTCCTTATCTCCTAAAACCAACAAGGCAAGGGGGGAATCCTACTCCCGGTGGGAGTAGGACTCCCCTTGGGGCGTGCATAGGAGGCCGGCCCCCTCCCCCTCCTCCACTCCTTTATATACGGGGGAGGGGGCACCCCATAGACACACAAGTTGATCATTGATCTTTAGTCATGTGCGGTGCCACCCTCCACCATAATTCACCTTGGCAATATCATAGCGATGCTTAGGCGAAGCCCTGTTCCGATAGCAACATCATCACCATCATCACACCGTCGTGCCGACGAAGCTCTCCCTCGAAGATTTAATGGATCGTGAGTTTGCGGGACGTCACTGAGATGAACGTGTGCAGATCGCGGAGGTGTCGTATCTTCACTACTAGATCGGTCGATCGTGAAGACGTACGACTACATCAACCGCGTTGTCATAACGCTTCCACTTACGGTCTACGAGGGTACGTATACGATACTCTCCCCTCTCGTTGCTATGCATCACCATGATCTTGCGTGTGCGTAGGAATTTTTTTGAAATTACTGCGTTACCCAACACGTATGACTATCACCGCCCACAACTCTTTGTGTTCTACTCATGCATATCATCTACACATAGACCTCACTCACGATGCCACTGTTGGGAATCGTTGCATGGAAAATAAAATAAAAATTCTACGCACACGCAATGATCTATCCATGGAGATGCATAGCAACGAGAGGGGGAGAGTGTGTCTACGCACCCTCGTAGACCGTAAGCAGAAGCGTTTCACAATGCGGTTGATGTAGTCGAACTTTCTTCGCGCTCCAACCGATCTAGTACCGAACGGATGTCACCTCCGCGTTCTGCACACGTTTAGCTCGGTGACATCCTTCGCTTTCTTGATCCAGCAAGATGGCGAGTTAGTAGATGAGTTCTGACAACACGACGGCGTGGTGACGGTGATGGTGATGTGATATCTGCGGGGCTTCGCCTAAGCACTACCAAAATATGACCGAGGGAGCAAACAGTGGACGGGGGCACCGCACACGGCTAAGACATTGTTGTGTCTGATACGTCCATTTTGCATCATGCTTTTATATTGATATCTATTGCATTATGGGCTGTTATTACACGTTATAGCACGATATACTTATGCCTTTTCTCTCTTATTTTACAAGGTTTATATGAAGAGGGAGAATGCCGACAGCCGAAATTCTGGACTGGAAAAGGAGCAAATCTGATAGACCTATTCTGCACAATTCCAAAAGTCCTGAACTTCATGGAGAATTATTTTGGAATATATAAAAAATATTGTGTGAAGAAAGCACCTGAGGGGACCCACCAGGCATCCACAGGGGTGGGGGCACGCCCTACCCCCTGGGTGCGCCCCCTGCCTTGTGGGACACCTGGCAGGCCCCCGATGCCCATCTTCTGCTATATGAAGGGTTTTTACTTGGAAAAAATGAAGAGGAAGCTTTTGGGACGAAGTGCTGCCGTCTCGAGGCGGAACTTGGGCAGAACCAATCTAGGGCTCTGGCGGAGCTGTTCTACCGGGGAAACTTCCCTCCCAGAGGGGGAAATTGAAGCCATGGTCATCACCAACAATCCTCTCATATCGAGGGGGTTAATCTCCATCAACATCTTCACCGACACCATCTCCTCTCAAACCCTAGTTCATCTCTTGTATCCGATATTTGTCTCAAAACCTCAGATTGGTACCTGTGGGTTGCTAGTAGTGTTGATTACTCCTTGTAGTTGATGCTAGTTGGTTTATTTGGTGGATGATCATATTTTCAGATCCTTAATGTTAATTAATACTCCTTTGATTATGAACATGAATATGCTTTGTGAGTAGTTACGTTTGTTCCTGAGAACATGGGAGAAGTCTTGTTATAAGTAATCATGTGAATTTGGTATTCGTTCGATATTTTGATGAGATGTATGTTGTCTTTCCTCTAGTGGTGTTATCTGAATGTCAACTACGTGACACTTCACCATGATTTGGGCCTAGGGGAAGGCATTGGGAAGTAATAAGTAGATGATGGGTTGCTAGAGTGACAGAAGCTTAAACCATAGTTTATGTGTTGCTTCGTAAGGGGCTGATTTGGATCCATATGTTTCATGCTATGGTTAGATTTATCTTAATTCTTTTTTTGTAGTTGCGGATGCTTGCGAGAGGGGTTAGTCATAAGTGGGAGGCTTGTCCAAGGAAGGATAGCACCCAAGCACCGGTCCACCCACATATCAAATTATCAAAGTAACAAACACGAATCATACGAGCATGATGAAAACTAGCATGACAATAATTCCCATGTGTCCTTGGGAGCGCTTTGCTTTATATAAGAGTTCATCCAGGATTGTCCTTTGCTACAAAAAAGATTGGGTCGGCCACCTTGCTGCACCATATTTACTTTTGTTACTTGTTATCTGTTACGAATTATCTTATCATACAACTATCTCTTACCGGTAATTTCAGTGCTTGCAAAGAATACCTTGCTGAAAACCGCTTGTCATTTTCTTCTGCTCCTCGTTGGGTTCGACACTCCTACTTATCAAAAGGACTACGATAGATCCCCTATACTTGTGGGTCATCAGCGTCCTTGTGTGGCGCCCCCTCTCCACATATATATAGGTGGGAGGGGGGAGGAAGCAGCCTAGGGCGCCCCCCAAGGGGCTGGCCGCCGGCCCTAGGGCTCCTGCCCTCCCGCGCCACCCTTTCCTTGTATGAAGAAGGGGGAAGGAAAGAGGGGGGAGAGGGAAGGAAGGGGGAGTCCTACTCCACACTTTCCTTTCCCTCCCCTCTTTTCTTCTCCTCCCATAGGGCCGGCCTCTATAGGGGTGCACCAACCCCACTTTCTTGGCCCATAAGGCCATATCTTTGCCGGGGGGGTGCCCAAAACTCCTTTCCGGTGACCCGATAAGTACCAGGTACCCTTCAAAACACTGCCTATGTCCGAATACCATCGTCCTATACATCAATCTTTACCTCTCGACCATTTCAAGACTCCTCTTCATGTCCGTGATCTCATCCAGGACTCCGAACAACATTTGGTCACCAAATCACATAACTCATATAACACCATATCGTCAATGAACATTAAGCGTGCGGACCCTACGGGTTCGAGAACTATGTATACATGACCGAGACACCTCTCTGGTCAATAACCAATAGAGGAAACTGGATGCCCATATTGGCTCCTACATATTCTACGAAGATCTTTATCGGTCGAACCGTTATGACAACATACGTAATTCCCTTTATCTATCGGTAGGTTACTTGCCCGAGATTCGATCAGTATCTCTATACCTAGTTCAATCTCGTTACCGGCAAGTCTCTTTACTCGTTCCGTAATACATCACCTTGTGACTAACTCCTTAGTCATTTGCTTGCAAGCTTATGATGTGTACTGATTGCGGCTTGAGCTACGTCGGTATTTCCCCAAAGAGGAAGGGATGGTGCGGCACAACGACGATAGATATTTCCCTCAGTGATGAGACCAAGGTTATCGAACCAGTAGGAGAAACACGCAACACTACGTAAATAGTACCTGCACACAAAGAACAAATACTTGCAACCCGACGTGTTAAAGGGATTGTCAATCCCTTTCGGATAACGGTGACAGAAATTGTCAAGTTGACGGGATAAAAATATGATAGATTGGATAAATAGATCTCTAATAAATGCAAAATGAAATAAAGTGCAGCAAGGTATTTTTGGTTTTTTTGGAAATATAGATCTAAAAATAAAAGCGAATAAAAATAGATCTCGAAAGCAAATATAATAAAGAAGAGACCCGGGGGCCGTAGATTTCACTATTGGCTTCTCTCGAGAAAAATAGCATGCGGTGGGTAAACAAATTACTGTTGGGAAATTAATAGAACTTCAAATAATCATGACAATATCTAGGCAATGATCATTATATAGGCATCACGTCCAAGATTAGTAGACGGACTCCTGCCTGCATCTACTACTATTACTCCACACATCGACCGCTATCCAATATGCATCTAGTGTATTAAGTTCATGGAGAAACGGAGTAATGCAATAAGAATGATGACATGATGTAGACAAGATCTATTTATGTAGAAATATACCTCATCTTGTTATCCGTAATAGCAACGATACATACGTGTCGTTTCCCCTTCTGTCACTGGGATCGAGCACCGTAAGATCGAACCCATCATAAAGCACCTCTTCTCATGGCAAAAATCGATCTAGTCGGCCTAACTAAACCAAATATTCGAAGAATAAATACGAGGCTATAAGTAATCATGCATATAAGAGATCAAAACTGAAATAACTTTCATGGATAAAATAGATCTGATCATAAACTCAAAGTTCATCGGATCCTAACAAACACACGCAAAAAGAGTTACATCAAATAGATCTCCAAGAGACCATTGTATTGAGAATCAAAAGAGAGAGAGGAAGCCATCTAGCTACTAACTACTGACTCATAGGTCTACAATGGACTAGGCACGCATCATCGGAGAGGCACCAATGAGGATGACGAACCTCTCCGTGATAGTGTCTAGATTGGATCTGTGGTTTCTAGAACTTGCGGCGACTGGAATTGATTTTCGTCGACTCCCCTATGGCTTCTGGAATATTGGGGTATTTATAGAGCAAAAAGGCGGTGCGGGAGGCCACCGAGGTGGGCACAACCCACCTGGGCGCGTCTGGGCCCCCAGGCATGCCCTGGTGGGTTGTGCTCTCCTCAGAGCCCCCCTCTGGTACTTCTTTGGCCCAACATATGTCTTCTAGTCCAGAAAAAAATCTCCAAAAAGTTTCGTTTCGTTTGGACTCTGTTTGGTATTGATTTTCTATGAAGTAAAAAACAAGCAAAAAACAACAACTGACACTGGGCACTATGTCAATAGGTTAGTCCCAAAAAAGATATAAAGTTGCTATAAAATGATTGTAAAACATCCAAGAATGATAATATAACAACATGGAACAATCAAAAATTATAGATACGTTGGAGACGTATCATGTATTACCGAGAGGGCGCAGAGATACCTCTCCGATACTCGAAGTGACAAATCCTAATCTCGATCTATGCCAACTCAACAAACACCTTCGAAGATACATGTAGAGCATCTTTATGATCGCCCAGTTAAGTTGTGACGTTTGGTAGAACACACGGTATTCCTCCGGTATCCGGAAGTTGCATAATCTCATAGTCGAAGGAATATGTATTTGACATGAAGAAAGCAATAGCAATAAAATTAAACGACCATTATGCTAAGCTAACAGATGGGTCTTGTCCATTATATAAGCCTTGGTTCATTCCCAGACCGGCGATGGTGGCGTCTTGACGCCGTTCCTCTGTTGAGAGCATCATGTGTGGAGACTTGGCATGGGGGCTCTATGTTGTGGTTCTCCGGTGCTCGTCACTGGTTCGAGTAGATCTTCTTCGGCGCTATGCACGTCGGCGTCGGTGAGTTCAAGACGATGGCTATTTCAGGACCGACCGAGTCCCGCCACCCACTCGCCATCTCCTTTTCGGCATTCAAGGGTGGTTGGTGCGTCAGCAAGGGGAGTCTGATGGTAGTTGTTCCTCTTTGAGGTAACCGGTGTTGGTCGAGATGCGACTTTGTTGTTCTATTCAGGGCAAGTTCCTTTGCGTTGTGTTTAATGTGTGCGGTGACTTATCTTTGGATTAGCTCGGTGTGGAGTTTGTACTACACTTGTTGTTTGCAACGAGTGATAGTCTCTTGTAATTGTCTTCTGCCTTTTTATAAAAATATGATACACCTTTGGCGTACTCTCAAAAAAATAAAATTCACCACGCCTCCATGGCCCTAAAGCCACCGGAGACGAGACGGTCCGACAGCGACGTCGGGAGGTGGAGAAACCCAAAGCCTTTTTCTTAGAGAGGAGGCAGTGACAATTTGATAATATATTTGACAAACAAGGACACCGGAACACCTTTTTTTCTAAGAAAAAAAGTATGCTAAAGCAATTTGTTCAGATTTTTTTTGAGACAAAGAAGTGTCTTGATGATTAGTAGTTCATTTTAGTCTGGACATTTGCAAAAAAAAGAAGAGAGAGTGAAAGGCAATGGGCTTTGTTGAATATAATTCTACAAATAAAAGTGCTTTAATGAAACTGCTTAAGCGTATCTGTTGACAATTTATTCATAGGAATCATATGCTATGTAATTTACCTCTAAAATATGCAACATTTTCTCTCGGAGGTGCTCATAGGGGTAGAGTGTGCGTGTGTGCATTCATAGGGGTGAGTGTATGCGCGTTTGTATGATCGCTTGCGTCCGTACTGTGTTCAAAAAAAATATGCAACATTTTCTCGAGGTAGTTTTTGGGGGACAGTTTATACCCTTCTAGAGCAATCATGAAAATTCTAATTTTTTTTGAGACAATCATGAAAATTCTAGTTTTTTTTTGAGACAAATCATGAAAATTCTAGTGTTATATCTCGAGGCGACCTCAGCTTGGCCCACGTAGCATCACTAACCCTAATACCCTGATGGCCCAGCTAGCCCACCATTCCATCACACGGCCCATAACCTAGCTCCTCTGCAGTATAAATTCCCGTCCGCCTGCTCTCACGCACCCCGCCTCCAGAAAAACCCTAGCCCTCGCAGCCGCAGCGGCGCGCACACCTCTCCCTCCTTCCTGAAGACAGCGCCGCCGCCGGCCAGAGCACAGGATGGCGACCGTCCCCGCTCCCGCAGCCGAGACCGCGGCCTCCACGGCGCGCACCGTGAAGGATGTCAACCCCCACGAGTTCGTCAAGGCCTACTCCGCGCACCTCAAGCGCTCCGGCAAGGTAACGCAATTCAGTTCTCGTTAGATCCGTCGCTAGGGTAGCTTCCTTTTGGGGATTTGTAGCGGGAGGCCTCCTCTTGTCAGGATCTTACCGCCATGCCTCGCTATGTCATATGCGGTCCAGCGTACAATCGTTTGTTTCCAAATGAATCCTGAATAGTCCTGCTTCGTTAGGTGCACGACGCCCGCCTCGGTGGAAATTTCTTGCATCGTAGGGCTAGTTGTAGCTATTTTAATTTTCGTGGATCACGATTCGTTTCCGCAGTCTACCTCGATTTCATATGCCGCGCTAGTATCCAAGATCGAGTGATCCGACGAGGACATTAATATGTTGGTTTCGTTATTGCAGCTGGTGGATTTCCTTTGTACTCAAGATATGGTATTATGGTTGTTGCCTGTCCACTCCCATATGTGAATGTTATTTAGCGTTCACCTCTTAGCTAGTGTGACTTATCTGATGTTATTTACTTGAGTGTGGTCTAGACGGTTCAACTTTCTTTGGTATCCTAAATATGTTTGTTTAGGGAGCGTTGGAAATTTCTTGTCATGCAATTAGCAATACTTTGTTATAGAGTGTACTCACATTAGTGATTTGTGTTACTACATACAATGCCGGTACAGATGCACACACCACAATATTGATTTGATTCAACTTGCAATGCTCTACGGATACTCACTTCCTAGATGATTTATAAGAATGGCACATCAGTTATTGCTAGTTCATGTTACCTTCTTGCATTGCCTGCTTGTATTCTGAGCACTGAAATTGTAATATATGGTTATGCAGATGGAGCTTCCAGAGTGGGTTGACATTGTCAAGACTGCAAGGTTCAAGGAGCTGCCACCTTCTGATGCTGACTGGTACTACATCAGGGCTGGTGAGTACATGTTTTCTGCCTTCCTGGTTGCATACTCGATTTATTCACATGTAGTATTGATGTCCTTGCCACTCTCTGATTTTTATCTGCCATTTCAAATCATGACAGCCTCCATGGCAAGGAAGATCTACCTGAGGCAGGGAATCGGGATCGGCGGCTTCCAGAAGATCTACGGTGGCCGTCAGAGGAACGGTTCACGCCCACCGCACTTCTGCAAGAGCAGCGGTGCTGTTTCCCGCAACATCCTCCAGGAGTTGCAGAAGATGGGCATCATTGATGTCGACCCCAAGGGGTAATCTTGTGGCTTCCCTGTGTTCCTGTGGTGGTACCGTCTTCAATTCTATTTGGTTGTAGGTTGCTTATCCTGTGTCTTGACTTTGTGCTGCAGTGGAAGGCTCATCACCTCCCAGGGAAGGCGTGATCTGGACCAGGTTGCCGGAACTGTTCCTGCTGAATTCTGATCAGTTGAAGTCCCCTCTATGCAATCGTGTTTGGTAGTAGAATTTGGCTACAGTTTTGAATTATGATACCCACCCTGTGTTTGTTATGCAAGACTTTGTTGAAGTAGATCGCATGCTATCATGGTACAATGGTTATTGTCTGAGCTTTTAAATTATCTGCCCGCCAGGGAGAATCTTATGCTTGTGAGTTCTTGTGATAAAGTTGGATTTTACTCCTTGCGTGAATGTGATGTTAGTGATTGGCCTATCGTAACATTCCTCATATAACGGCAGCAATTTCAGTCTTTTAAACTGAAATTAGAGCTAGAGTCATCCTGAATTCAGATTTTTACTCTCAACACTGATAAGTTCATCAATCTGTTCAAAACAAAATTCCTTTCTATCTCTGAGTGAGATTATTATAGCAGGGAGAAAGAAAGTAGTTGCTGAAAAAAAAATGCATGCATCAGTTTTCTGATTTAATGGAAGTCAGTTCTAACGCCAACGGTGATGTTTCCGGTATTCTGAAAACATACTCCGGTTGAGAGCTGAACCGGTTTCTTTGTGAATCCTCTGAAACTTAATATGGTACACTTAAAATTTCTACTTGCAAGCCGAAGTTAATGACGGGCCCTGTTCTGCATGAAAGTTGTACTCGGGAGGAGAAATGTAATCTCTCATACCTCGATCTAAATCCACGTCTCGTGTTGGTGCCGTCTTTAAAACAGGCGCTGCACCAGATTTCCCGGCGAGGCTGCTCTCTCCGCGAACCTTTGCCGGCTACAGCAGGCCTCTTCTTCCAGAGTACTAAGCACGAAAGACGGAGATCTAGAACATCTCCACCGTTCAGAGGCCACGGCTCTCACCCTAACCTCCTTGCTCCCGATCCCATCGCTCTCCTGATCCCGCTCGAAAAAAATTCTCCTGATCCCATCGCTCGTGTGTCGGAGATGTGTGAGCCACCTCATCCGGCGAGGACGCGGGGAGCCGTCGCCGCTGCTTCTCAGGGTGCATGCCGCATCCGAAACCTCCCTTATGCGCTCCTCTAGTTCGTTTCTAACACGTTCGTCCCTGGTGGCATCCCCGCTCGAGGTCCTTTTCCACCCCATCCCCTGGGTTGGATCCATGTGCTTGCTGGTGATTCTAGGATGTTGTGTGTGTGTGTGTGTGTGTATTTTCAGTTGTGTGATCTCTGGTTACACTTTTGAGAGGCAGAGTTTTTGGGAAGAAGCATATGCTTGGTTTGATATACGATTGCCCAGACTACACTCTAGCTCTTGGGCGAGGGGCATTTTATGTGATCCTATGATGGCAGAGATGGACCGAGCTAAAATTATCATCATCATGTCGACTATTTGGCACTCACGCAACAGGTTAAAACATGACCAAAAGGGCCTGGATCCTGCTACTTCCTTGCGCTCCATCAAGGAGTCGCTTGCATTGCTGGAATTGCCACGGAGTAATACCAAAATACTCCCAGGTTATGGATGGAGGCCTCTGGATGCGGGTACTGTTAAGATCACGACGGATGGGGCAATCAACTTCGCTCAAAATTGCAGTGGTGCGGGTGGTGTCGCGTGCTCGAGCACTGCATTCCTGGGAGCTTGGTGTAAACCACATGTGGGTATTTCTGACCCACTCTTCGCGGAAGCTTTGGCAATGCGTGACTCGCGCATGTCATCATGGAGATGGATTGCCTAGAGATGGTGCAATTGTGGAGTAATCGTCACAATTCTCGTTCAATTGTGGCCCCTATCTTACTAGAAATTGGAAAGCTAGTTAGCGATTTTTCGTTATTTGATGTACTTCATGTAAATCGATCAGCAAACGTTCCGGCACATTTGTGTGCAAAGCATGCTTGCATGCTGAATGTGACTGAGTGCTGGCTCGATGAGACACCTAGCTTCCTAGTGACTAGCCTGTTGGCTGACTGTCTTGGGAACACCTTGATTTAATAAAGCTCTTTGAATTACTGCAAAAAAAGAGGCAGAATTTTTGTTTCAGGCGAATTGGGGTGACGGCATGCTGCTGGGTAGCAAGAAACTGCAATTTGAAAGCATTCATGTGGTTGGGGGCGCTTCCGATTGTGGTTACAACAGCGAGGTAAATCAATGCGACGTTCTTAACTAATTTTATTTCTGCCATGCCGCAGTATGATCACAAATCTGCTTGTTCTCAGGTAAACCAATACTTCAATAACTGACGTATTCTTGCAGCATATGAAGTTCAAATAGAGGTAGAATCAGAATGGTACAAGTACACTCATGTCGTTTGTCGTGTATAATGATCGAAAGAACAATTTCAATGTTCTGTCTTATTTACAGTTTACTCACGCAAGCTTCTTTCACTACAAATATAAATGAGTAATCAAGAAGACACAATTGCTCTAACAGTCTATTCTTGATAAACACATATTTCTAGGTTGCCAATTCCAATGTTTTTTTGGTTCTTGAATGACATGCTTACAACCCTTTTTACAAGTTTTAAGTGTTGTGCTAAGTGGTCGTTTGGCTAACAAAGATTAGCCATGGGATTATACAGAACGTGTTTTTAGCTGATGTTTAGCAAAATCGGTTTTACAAATTATTTTATGTAAAACCAGTTTATTTAAAAATATGTTTGGCTTACTCTTGAGTCCTGACTCCTCCCGTGACCTTCCCTCGATAAAATACTCTTGCCGTGACTTTCTCTTTCTCTCTTGCTTCCTCGACTTGGCCATTGGAGACGGTACGCAAGCTCCAACATCCATTCCTCCTCTGTTTTCGGTCCTCGGTCCCTCAACGCCATTACTCGCCTTCCCTTGGACTGACCTTGGACGACTCCACGCGCAGCCGCCAGTACGTGCTTCACTTCTGCTCATACTAGTCAAGTACGTATACGACCATCGCGGGCGTTGGGTACTCGCCTGAAGTACTCCAGGTCTCGGTGTTCTACGTGCCATGTACCCCATACATGTCGAGAGACTCGAGGGAGGTGCAGTCGTCCTTGTCCAGCATGAGCTCGCGCGCGCCCTTGCTGACCATGCGGTTTCAGGAGCTCGCCGAGGGTGCCGTCGCTGTCGGGGCGCTCCTGGCCGCCATCCCGTATTTGGTCTCTATATACACCGACCAGCCAGTGACATGCCACAGGTGACGCACATCACCGATGGCGTCGATACATCATCCTAGCTCCGGCCGCGAGCTAGCGGAATCCTGGGCGCAAACGCAGCGACGGCCATGTCGTGGCCGGAGGACGAGCACGACTACTCGAGGAGCATCCCTACCACACAGCGGCATGTCGATGCGTTCATGGCCATAGCCGAGGCTGGAGGACGAATCGCGAGGAGTATCATATCAGGCAGCGGAGATGTGACGCGGCGTCGGCCATGCCGTGGCAGGTTGGAGGACGCCGATTAGTTGCGGTGGAGTATATGCAAATCAAGCTTTTACAAAAACGACTAATAGTCGTTTTTCTATAAACGCAGATTTGAGGTTTCCGAAAACCAAGTATTCCAAAAACGCAAATTAGTTAGAGCATCCAAACGAGATTTTATTCTATTAGCCTCTGTTCCTGGTTTATAGAGAATTCGTTTTCTATGTACCACCTATCCAAACAACCCCTAAAATATGTTGCTAAAATGTGTTTTTGTGTGACCAAACCATTCAGATTCAGTGCTGTAGAAATCTCAATGAGGAGTCGAATGTGCAGTCCATCAACATCGCTGTCACAAACTCTGAACATGCTGGTACCATCAACAACAAAATTTGTGTGTATTCCTCATTTTTCAAGTCATCGTGGATTCCTTCTGCAAGGGACATTCGTCTTTAATTTTGAGTAGTATTTCATCTCTGTACTTGCAAGCTCATCCTTGCCAGTTTCAATGCTGAAACATTGAAAAAAAGTTGTTTTACACCCCCTCTGAACTTTCAAGCCCATTCTTGTTATTTTGATAACATAGCAACTTGCTGTTCTATTGATTGGCATTTTCTTTTTGGATATCCAACAAACTTGATTATTTCTTCTAGTATTTGATAATATACTTGCAGGTACAAGGTCTTCACAACTTTCTTAACACGGTGTATTTGTTTTGTGAAGAGGTAGTTAAAGTTTAATACATTCAGAAGTTAAGCTTAAAGAATATATATATGCTAAGCACATGAGTAATGTTCTTAGTTTATATTTGCTAGGCAAGGCAACTTATTTATCATACTAACCCATGTTAATACATTCATTTCTGCTACATCAACGTAATTTTGGAATGCATAGCTCCTGAGTGCCGAACGCATGAGGTTGAATTTGGTTACCCACAACATGATTTGGTCTTCTTATTGATAACAACATGAACTTTCAGAAAAAAAAATTAGTTCATTTGTCTTTTCTTATAGTGGACGTGAAATCTTTCTTTGGCCTTTTTCCTGAGTGACTTTTGGGTTATGTACAGATTTGTAGTTTTTTTCCCTGGTTCTAATTTTGTGTTAGATGCCCTTTTCCTGAGTAACTTTATTTTTATCTTACTTTGTTTGTGAGGTACTATTTCTTTGTGGGGAAGTATGCTTGTATTCAAATCACAAAATAATACAAAGTTCTTGACCCATACAAGCATACCCTAACACACGCACATATAACTAATTTTGTGTCATAGGTTTTGACAGCAAAATCTCCGTGGAATGTACAATGTAACTTTTCATAATAATTATTCCATGCATCCTTGGTACCTTAGCATCCTTCTGGAGTTGAGATTTGATTTCCTGGTGGTTTCAGAGGTGGTGATGCTACATGGTCAGTGATGGGTGCTAGGAGAAGTGCAACTCTACCAACAGAGAAAATCTACTCTTCACAAAGGCCATGACGGGTAGTTGGATCCAAAGCACAGAGAATCAAGGTTTATTTTCTTGGAGCTCCTGTGTCGGAGCTGATACTATTGTGTTACGTTGAAGTTTTATCTTCACTGCTTCTTTTCCTCATGTGTGAGCTGAGTACCGATTTCACATCCTTCCCATTCTATGCTAATACTCCTTCTAAATCCAACAGAGGTGGTGATGCTACATGGTCAGTGATGGGTGCTAGGAGAAGTGCAACTCTACCAACAGAGAAAATCTACTCTTCACAAAGGCCATGACGAGTAGTTGGATCCAAAGCACATAGAATCAAGGTTTATTTTCTTAGAGCTCCTGTGTCGGAGCTGATACTATTGTGTTACGTTGAAGTTTTATCTTCACTGCTTCTTTTCCTCATGTGTGAGCTGAGTACCGATTTCACATCCTTCCCATTCTATGCTAATACTCCTTCTAAATCCAACAAGGTTCTTGTTTGGCATCTATATGTATGTATGATCTTTGATTAGGAGGGGCCCAGTGCTTGACTAATTTCTAGAATGATCAAACTATATGTTTATTTTTTTCTCTATATGCTCGGAAGTGCTTAATGAGTTGCTTCCATTTAACTACAATAAATTAAGTATAATTGAATATAAAAAGGACAGCGACTGAATCAAACTATCCTTACAAGTTCAGGGATTAAGAAAAAACCTTACTTAAAAATTTCCAATATTATACGTGCAACCTAGTGAATCAAAGACGAAAAGAGCCCACTTTTCAACCGGGAGTAGTTACAGATCTTCCCCACATTGCTAAAACTCCACAGGTTAGGATCTCATCATGGCATAACTCTTTCTTCCCAGCACCTGATCTTATGTATTGTTATGTTGAAGACTGGAGTTTTCTTTTTTTAAAGGACACACGTAATAAGTGTACTATATGTGAAATTTCAAGATCGATGAAATCATCACATACAACTCGTTATCGGTTGGAACATAACCTCCCACTAAAATCTTAGTCACGTCCATTGACCTGACCTATGTTATTTTTCGTTCAACATTTTGGATGCTGATTTGACAGTTGAGATATTTAGATGTGCAAGGGTGATCCTAATAAATGGTACACGTTGCTTCCATTGCATTTGTCCATGAGTACTACAAGGGATTCATATCCAATATAAAGAGCTCAACAACCGTGTAAGGTTTGTTCTTTAAGGGGGCTTGCCAATGCTTACTTTCTGAGTGCACAGGGAGTAGGATATACATTGCTTTCAACGTGTGAATGGATGACCATTAATTCAAGAGGGCGGCTGCTTGGGCATGCAGCAAACACTGTTGAATGAATGCTGGTACAAATAATTCGGGAGCCTAAGCATGCAACTTGTGACCTTGTAAGTTGCAAGTCATGGTTGATTGTGATGCGCTGTTGCTGCACCCGTGACAAAATAATTAATTTAATAAATATACCACTTGCGTAACAATATGTTTTATCACCCATCTTTCTCCGCCGTGGATGTTTCCTAGCTAACTACTTTGATATCTTCCTCGCATAAGATGATGTTAAGTATAATGTTTATAGCTTTGAGTAACTTTACTACCACAAAAAACACATCGAGCAACTTTTGATAGTACATAATCTAACATAATTATTACCATAGTCTATACTGAGATCGCGCCACCCTCCCGCGCTAGAATCTTGGAATTGAAAACGGAAGTCCTATTCTGCACCCGAGCTCAAATGCTCCTTGATGAACAGTAAAATAAAAAATATATTTAACTTTTTAAAAATTCTAATTTTTTGTGGTAACTTTGACAAGTGTTTTGTATTCTTACAAAATTTCAGCACGAAATGACATTCGTGTAACGCGTGACAAACAAAACAAAATCAGCACTGTAAAATGTTTTCAAAACTAGCATTTTTGGAACATCGATTTTGCTTTTTTGCGATGACTTCCGCGAATATCATTTCGTGCTGAAACTTGCAAGCATACAAAACATTTGTCAAAGTTTACCATAAATTTTTTTTGATTTTTTTATATTTTACTGTTCTCCAGGGAGCATTTGAGCTCGAGAGCAAATACTCCATGTCCGATTGAAAAAGACATGTATAGATACGTATAGATCATAACCTTACATGCATAACTCCATACTTTCCACTTCAACTCCCGCGTCGCCTCCACGGCGGCTCTGGTAGCAAACCCTTAGCCACGTTGTCCCTCCTTCCTTCCTTGTTACCATCGAGTGACACAACCGAGCAAATCTAGTACGAAGGACAGCGATGGCGGTGCCCATCAAGCTTTTTCTTGAAGATTTGAACAACTCGAGCTCTCGTCATTGGTCACCTTCCTGAGATGTGCTACTCGGTGGTGAGGACTTCGTCGGCAACGCCGACGCGCCTTGCACCGTGGGTGTTGTCATGCGGTCACCTTGCTCTCCCTCTTCTGTTTGGTTCGGCTTCGACCCTCGACGACGACGAATTTGTGCGAGGTGGCGCAACGCGACTCCTTGGGAGTTATTGTTGCTAGCCTCCGGCCCTCCTCACGCCCTGACTTAGCCCTGTATCGGTGGTGGCTTATCTGACCCGGATTGGTGGTGGCCGATCTGCCGTGGCTCCTCTGCCTTTAGATTGGGCTTGTTAGGTCTGTAGATGACGGGTGGTCAATTTACGGGTGCTTTAGGTGGATCAGTCGGTCTTGGGTGTGGGATGGTGAGGCTGTCGGCTGAAGTCTGGCTCGACTTTGGTCGATGTTAGTGACTGTGACGCCCTTGGGTGTCGCTGCCTTCCTAAATGCATTATGGAGGTCTATTTTTGTTGCCCCTCCCATTTTGCTTCAACGCAAACCCTTGATTTAAGTCTTTTAGGATGACACTCAATGTCGCGCTCCCTCTTGAAGTCATTGTCTTGGAGTAAGATTCGACTCAGGGAGGGGGTGGCTCTTTGCGGTAGTGTTGACTGCTGCGCTCGTTCTAATGTTGGTGTTGTCTTGGTGAAATGAAATTGTCGAAACACTGTCTTTGCTCTTTTCCTTTTAGAGGGGTATCTAACTGTCTTGCGCCACTTTCAAATATACCTGTGTTGCTCAAGCACACGATTAGACCACAAATTGCGTTGTCATCTACTTCAAAATCACTTAGAGAGGGAAATGTCCTTTCGTCGGCGATATTCGTTTGATGGGAGGAGACATTCCCATCGACTATATTATGACTTTGTTAACTTTTAACATGATATGCCGGGTCAGTATCTTGAGATGCTCACGAAGATATGGTGCGCGTATGTGTTTTTATAATGGGTATGTGTGTCTGTGTGAGCATCTCCGAAAGAGTGAAAAAATATTTATGCGGCAAGGAAGTGTATAAATATTTTACGATGAAAAGTGTCACAGATCCAGTAAACGGAAGGGGGAAAGTCTTCACTTTCACTCAAGCCCGGCAAGTGGGCCAGGCACACAGTCCTCCCCCCTCCGCTGCCAGCCACCTCCCCCGAAGCCGAAGGAAGCGCCCCCCCCTCGATCCCCTCCCCAGCCCCGCTGGCGGCGAGCTCCCACGGCGCGACGGCTGACCAGTAAGCAGACTCCACCCTCCCCACTCCCACCCCCCGCCCGACTCCCCCCCGCGAGGAGGGGATCCTCTCGATCTCGGCCAGATCCATCCGGCTAATAATTCGGCAATTATTGGTTCCCGATTCGTCGTCGGTTTCGCTAGGCGGCTGACCCGCATCGCTTTCGCTGAATCTAATTCGGGGCGAACCCTTGTGATGATAGGTCTCGATTTCACCGCTCCGGCCGCTGATTGATCGGTCGACCGCCGCGGCGATGGGAGGAGGGTCATGGCGGCGCCGTTAGGGGCTTCTTGGTCGGCTCCCTGTTGCGATGGCGTCCAAGGCCGTTGCTGAGATAGTCGATGACAAGCAATGCAGTAAAAGCGCCGCCGAGTCGTCCGAGGCGGCGCCTTCTCGGAGGCAGTCCGAGGAGCTAATTGGGGGAGCAGGCAAATCGGGGCCTGCCTCACCGAGAGCAGTTCCCCCAGGTGATGTGGCCACGTCCAGTGGAGTGAAAGAACAAGATAAAGACTGCAGTTCTGTTGACGGCTCTGTGAAACTGGACGAAGACGAAGATGCGGAGAAGAGCTCGCTGCGAGGGAGCGTCAAGGATAGCTCCGTTTCTGCCAAGTACAGCGACGGTGCAAGCAGCCTGACAAAGGCGAGCGGCAGCACCAAGGTCAGCGGCCACGCCGATTTGGTCCAGAGCGGGAAGAGCAGCGTTTACCGGGCCAGCGCTGGCAGCGATGTCAGTGATGATAGCACCTGTAGCAGTATATGCAGCAGCGCTAGCAAGCCTCACAAGTCCAATGATTCAAGGTGGGAGGCGATTCAGGTGATCCGAACCAAAGAAGGTTCGCTAGGATTGAGTCACTTCAGGCTGCTTAAGAGGCTTGGCTGTGGTGACATTGGCAGTGTTTACTTGTCAGAGCTTAGTGGCACGAAATGCTACTTTGCTATGAAGATCATGGACAAGGCGTCTCTAGCTGGCCGCAAAAAGCTTCTGAGAGCCCAGACTGAAAGGGAGATATTGCAGTGCTTGGACCATCCTTTCCTTCCGACTTTGTACACCCACTTTGAGACTGATAAATTCTCATGCTTGGTGATGGAGTTTTGCCCTGGAGGGGACCTGCATACCCTAAGGCAGAAACAGCCTGGGAAGTATTTCCCCGAACAAGCTGCCAAGTAAGAGTCTTCTCTCTCTTTATTTATTTATTTACTTATTGTACTGATAGATATGCAAATGTTATCACACTCATTATCAACCAATCCTTATCCGTTCTTATAAATCATCTAGTTGTCTACTAATACAACTGGGTCAGTACAATAAATTGAAGATCTTTCAACTTTCAAGATGTGGTGACAAATTATATCTTTTATCTTATTGTTCAATTGTTGATTTCAATTTCATGGAATGTATGGTCCTCTTGTATTTTATTAGGTTTAACAGTATTGTGTTTTTTTTGGCCTCTATGGTTAACAACTATATTTTTCTTTAACTAGGGAACTTATCTATTACTGTTAGCAAGCAATGTTGGAAATTTTAATTGCTGCTGTTGCTGGGTTCATTTTGGATTTAGAAGAACATAATTTTCAGAGCGATTTCATATATCTAAAATCTTAGGGATCACAAAATCTGTAGGCACGTATTATTTGTCGTTGGTAGTAGGCTTGTTAGCACTAGAAGTGGCAGTAATGCTCCAAATTATCTGGAGCGCCTCTAATGGACGAGCTTCTGTAAATGCCACTTCTTTTACTTGAGGTACTTAGACTCCTGGGATCTTACCTGTTAAATACAACATTGATTACTGTGTAGTGATTTCTCCTTTATCAGCTCCTATCCCGTGCTTGCATTATCTGAGTAGTCAACCAAACTATGATTAACACTAGGCTTTTGTCTTCTGAACTGGGTATATTTGCTCTCGAACACTACAAGTTGTAATGCTAAAATAAATGCTTTGTAGCTACCTCTATCATTGATTTGGAATCCCTAATCTATATAAATAATCCGACCACACATCCATGTCCAATACTCCCTACGTTCCTATGAGTTGGGCGTAAATTTCTCAGCGCCCACCCCAAGGAGAGCCCACAGTCAAAATTAGCTTCCCAACTTACCCCTGGAAAATTACTCTCTTGTGGGTTCGGGAACGATTCTTTGGACGCGAGGAGCGAGGTAATAGTGGAGCCAATCTTGAAAGGAGCTGTAACTGCATGCAATTAATGTAGCCGTGATCTAAGTGATCCGTTCAGCAAAAGTAGTGATTAAACGAGGGTATTATAGGCTAGGAATTTTTTGGCAAAAAGTATGTATGCCTTGTTCTCAGGAACTGAGGGAGTATGTGGTAACATAGGCCTTGAGGTACATATAATGTGATAAGGTAATGTGATATAGATTTACTTTTTTTATGGCAATGTACTTGAAGTCTTAAGTGAAACGTTCTTCAGTTGGGTGCGTTGTTCATGAGAGACTAGTGTTTTCTGTACTGTGGAATATACTTTTTGTTTCTTTTATCAGTCTATTTTAATGAAGCTTGCTTTGGAGTGGACATAACTGCATATTTTAAATGGTTAAGCCGTATCAACTGTCTGAATAAAGGCATATGAAAAAAATACCTTCAGCATGTCTGTAACATTTTTATTTTTCTATACAGTATTTTATATTGTTTGTGTTCATTTTTCCTACTGTTTGGGGAGTTACTTTCTGTACCCACATAAAATGTTGCAGCGTAGTAATACCCATTGTGTTTTGTACGTTCTTCACTTATGTATATGTGTATCTGATGCCTAATTCAGTTACACTATTCATCTTTCAAGGTACTAACTAGGGTCTAGGGCAACATTGCATGCTCAATTACAAATCTTAATTGTATTTTAGGATTTATGCAAAGTTACAATCTGTCCTTCTGCCCTATTGACATCATGCTTTCTTGTTGTTGTTCCTTATTATGTCTGAGATGTACTCCCTCTGTCCCATAATGTAAGACGTTTTTCGACTCTAATGTAGTGTCAAAAAACGTCTTACATTATGGGACGGAGGGAGTACTATGTAGTGTACTTTCAACACTTTTTGAACTACAACTGCACATGTACTCATGTCTTCTGCGAGTTTCCCTTTCCCCCACTTCTGTATGCAGCGGTTTTTATTAATATTGTTTGTGGTTAGTGTTGAGTTTCTTATGATTAATGCATTTCCTCTCTATTTTTCACTATTATCTGCTGTTAGACAGATGGATGGTTTAAAAGGAACTTGTTTCTCTTTCTTGAAATGACTCTTTTGATAGTTTATCTCCTAATTTTTCTTGATATAGCTGGATTTATTTTATCCGATCATTTGTTTACGAAAACAGTTATGTCGCATTTCGTGCTATTCTTGATACTTAACATATGTTGCCTTGTTTTCATGCCGGATTAACTACTTCCAGTAGGTTAGGGACAGTGTGGCTTCTAGGGATAGGAGAGATTAAGACCGGGATGATTCATTGTAGTGCTCTTGATTGGTTGATCTATTCCTCATGGGCAAGTCCATTAGATATAGGGAGAAGCTGATCAAAGATCCCAAAAAATACAAACAATATGGAACTAACCAACCGAATCGCTAATTGAAAGGTGGCAACTAAAGTAGAGATAAAAGGCATATCTCTAGCTAAGGGTGCAAGCGGCGCGGGCTGCCCGCCAATCCCGCGACGCAGCCCCGCTAAACACATCATAAGTGGGCTCCCGCGGCTGTACGCAAAAGTCAAGCGGGTTTATGCGTATGTCCTGGCGGTGCCTGCAATTTGCCCGTGTCCATGTATATTTATACGCATGCGTCATTATTCCCGTGACCGCAGTCGAGCTGGCTATTCCCGTTGAACGTTGGCCTTGACCTGAAGGACCTCCTCGTGCAATACGTGCAGTCGGAAGATAGAAATATCAGCTCGTATCAGTCGGTGAGAAACTTTGATACTACATGCATATCAGTGCGCACACATGCGTACGTGCGTATAGATGGCGGGCTGGCGGCGCCACGGCGGCCTGCCTATCCCGCATACGACGACCCGTGTCTCCCGTGTGGGCGCTCGCGGGTTAGAGCGCGGGATGCGGGCTGCCCGCAACCCGTCCCACTTGCACCCTGATCTCTAGCTCAACCTTGTGCCTATGGTACATTTCCTGGCGCACAGGCTTGGCGCGCTACATGTTCAGCAATTACATAACATTCTTTATCATGTGATGGTTTTAGGTACTAACAAACAGTGTTAAGTGTACAAACTCATGTTTATCTTTAAAATATTTGTACAGGTTTTATGTAGCAGAGGTGCTTCTTGCTCTAGAATACCTGCACATGCTCGGTATCATATATCGGGACCTCAAGCCAGAGAATGTTCTTGTGAGAGAAGATGGCCACATCATGCTGTCAGATTTTGATTTGTCCCTTCGTTGTGATGTGAGCCCTACACTTCTTAAATCTTCCAACCCTGGTGTAGATCCTAACCAAAAGGGCAATCAAGCTTATTGTGTACAACCGGTGTGCATTGAGCCAGCCTGTATCCAGCCTGCTTGCGTTACGACAACCACATGCTTCTCTCCTCGCTTTTTCTCCTCCAAGTCCAAGAGGGAGAAGAAGGAAAAGAAGGCAAAGGCAGACATGGCAACCCAGGTCAGACCGCTCCCTGAGCTTGTTGCAGAGCCCACAGATGCAAGGTCTATGTCATTCGTTGGCACTCATGAATACTTGGCACCTGAGATCATAAAGGGTGAGGGGCATGGGAGTGCTGTGGACTGGTGGACTTTTGGCATATTCTTGTATGAACTTCTTTTCGGCAAGACTCCATTCAAAGGTTCAGGGAACAGGGCAACGCTATTCAATGTTGTTGGCCAGCCCCTCAGGTTCCCAGAATCACCTGTTGTGGGTTTTGCTGCAAGGGATCTCATAAGGGGGTTGCTGATCAAGGAGCCACAGCATCGATTGGCGTACAAACGTGGAGCCACAGAAATAAAGCAGCACCCATTCTTTGAAGGTGTTAACTGGGCATTGATAAGGTGCGCTACTCCTCCAGATATCCCCAAGCCAGTTGAAATCCCTCGGCCAGGAGCCTCGACAAGTCAGAAGGCAACACCGTCAGCCGAGAAAGGTCCAGACAATTATCTTGAATTTGATTTCTTTTAGTGGATTCTTCCAAGACCATTTCATGTGCAAGCTGTAAAGTTCTTTTTTCCTAGACATTTTCTGCATTCTAATAACTTGATATGTAGATGGCATATGTTCCTAGTGTTGTTGGTAAGCTCCGTTCGCAGTTCATTTCACCTCCATTGATCACATTGGATGGGAGCCTCTATCAGGAGTAAGCTGTAATCCCTCATCAATTATTGAGAAGTAGGGTCTCTTGAATAACAAATAAATGTTTCCGTTCTGTCTGCAACCGCTGTTTTGAAAGCTAAATTTGGTGGTGTACCGGAAGCTGATCACACCTTTGATGTGGTAAATAAATGTCAGCTGGAGCAGCTGCATTTATGCCCTTCAAATCGGTATGTATTTCTTCAGGTTGCCGTCCCTGAGTTCAGTAATACCTATAACTGTATGATATGAATTGTGCCAGGCAAGGAACTCGTCCTGCCGTCTGAAAAACAGGGGGAAACCTAAGATGTTACAATGCTAATGCTCAGTAGAGGACCAATCTTCAGACTGGGTGGTTCAGTAGAGGACCAGCATGCCTGCTATGCATAAATGTTGTTTATGCTGCATTGCTATGAGTTGCTGCTTGCTGAATTGTTGCCACTGATGATACTTTAGTGGATTTGCCTCTGCATCACGGGAAAGATAGTTTCCGAGTTGGCACGTGAATTACAGTTCTGAGATGTGCCTTTTTTTGTGTGTGCACTAGTTCTGACTTTTCTTCGCCAACCACTCACTAATCAGCAATAAAATAACAGTGTTCAATGGCTTGTGAGATCACCCCCCTGTTGAACTTTGTTCACATTCGGATCATGTCTTGGTTTCTATAGAACCGCCTTACAATTTGCCCCCTTTCACCTGCATTCTATGTATTTGTTCATATGAATAATGCTGTCATCCTGCTTTCTAGAACAGGCTTTTGTGCGCTCTTAACCAATCTAGATTTTGGTACCGTATTCGATCTACTTATCCCAAAGTACTAGGGTAGTAGGGTTCCCCCCACACAGGGCCGTTTTCAGAAATTTGGGGCCCCGGTGCGAAAAGTAAAATGAGGCCCTAACATTTGAAAGAAATCATATAATATAACTCAAGATAAGCACTTAATTATACAATTTAAACTTATGTTATTTAGTACAATTTTTGAAAAATTCTCAAGTAGCAATGCAAATTTTCACAACTGTTTCTTCTTACGCTTTAAGGCACAAAATCATACTTTCTTCTAGAACTAGAAGGCATGATTGTTTCTGTTTACGAACAAAAAAAATAAAGCATACTGATGAACGCACATGAATTATAGGCTTGTGACTTGAATAATAAGAATCAGATAGAACCTTGATTTTGGACATGGACCACGGGACGAGCAACCGTTGAAAATCTTGAATCTACTATGACAATTTCTGCACTTCAACAACTAGACAAAAATTGTTCCAAAACATATTTAGTGTAATCTTAATAAAACTTTGCAGTTTGTATCAAAATTAGATGAAAAGAACAGGAGGAGCTTAGGGCACTGCTTGGTCTTCTGTTCGGCGGCACCGCATCAGTGTCGGCCGGCGCGGCGGCGGCCGACGCTGGCAAGTCCAGTGCAGTTTTGCTTCCGCCCATCTGCTGGCTGCAAAGCGATCGCCGTCGAGCCGCTGAAGCAAAAAGATCGATCGCAGGGATGAGATGGAAAGCGAAGCCATTACGGAATAGGGAACAGCGGAAGTCACGGAACGTACGTACACGTACTGCGCTGGCTGCCGTTTCGTTTATGATATGATCGCTCAGATCGATCCACGCAGGGTATGGCTTGAGGCCTCGAGCGGACCAGGCCCAAGAAGATGAAAATGAGTGCTTCAGCAGCCTTCAGGTGACACACAGAGGCAACGTTTGGGGGCCCCTTGATTTTTGGGGCCCTGCCCTGCCCACACACATGGGTTAGGCCCCAAAGTACTAGGGTTCTCCACACTCATGGGTTATGTTCGACGTTTACATTGTTATTTATCCTTGAATAGCTTTTATACACATTGCATCAAAATGACTCCGACATGGGCTTTCTGTTTATTGTCTTTGGTGGGCATGTACAATGGTTGATAAGACACTTCTATCTTAATCCAGCCACGTAATCTAGAGATGACAGAAAAATATGATGTACAATGGATTCTGTCTTATTCTTATCTCTAGTAACAAGTTATTTCTAAAAAAGTGGCCAGCTAAGAGCATCTTCAGCCGTTGCCCCCCCCCCAGGAGGCATAAAAATCGCCGCCTGGGGGCGAGCCGGCGGTATAATCAGCGCTGGGGTGGTTGGGCACCCAACCGCCGCCCCCAGGCGCCAATATCGGCCCATTTTTGGTGTAAATGTGGCCGCCTTTTGGCAAAAAATGGCCTGATATCGGCACGAATCGGCCCATATTCGATGTGGTTCGGCGTGAATTCTCAACGTAAGTAATTTTTTATCACATAGTTTCTCATAGAAAATCAATAGAAATCAAATAGTTCAATACAGATTATATAGTTCAACAAATAAAAACTCATATTTCATCACACGTCGAGCTAGGCATCGCCCTTGAGCCTCCATAGATGCTCCACCAGATCCTACTCCAGTTGTTGATGCACCTGTGGGTCTCGGATCTCCTGACGCATATTGAGGTAGGCAGTCCAGGTTGCCGGTAGCTGGTGATCAACTTCGGCAGGAGGACCCAGCCTGTAGTATGGTTCAGTGTTAAACACTAGCTCTTCCTGTTCGCTCTCAATGATCATATTGTGCAAGATGAAACAACAAGTTATGATCTCTCACATTTGATCTTTCGACCAGGTCTGAGCAGGGTACCGGACAAGAACAAATCGAGATTGGAACTGTGACGCCCCCGATTCAATCGTACACTAATCATACATGCAAACGTGTACGATCAAGATCAAGGACTCACGGGAAGATATCACAACACAACTCTACAAATAAAAAAAGTCATACAAACATCATATTACAAGCCAGGGGTCTCGAGGGCTCGAATACAAGAGCTCGATCATAGACGAGTCAGCGGAAGCAACAATATTTGAGTACAGACATAAGTTAAACAAGTTTGCTTTAAGAAGGCTAGCACAAACTGGGATACAGATCGAAAGAGGCGCATGCCTCCTGCCTGGGATCCTCCTAAACTACTCCTGGTCGTCGTCAGCGGGCTGCACGTAGTAGTAGGCACCTCCCGAGTAGTAGTAGTCGTCATCAACGGTGGCGTCTGGCTCCTGGACTCCAACGCCTGGTCGCAGCAATTAGGTATAGAAAGGGAGAAAGGAGGGAGCAAAGCAACCGTGAGTACTCATCCAAAGTACTCGCAAGCAAGGAGCTACACTACATATGTATGCATTGGTATCAACTGGAATAAGGCTATCATATGTGGACTGAACTGCAGAATGCCGGAATAAGAGGGGGATAGCTAGTCCTTTCAAATACTACACTTCTCGTAACCTCCATCTTGCAGCGGGAGAAGAGAGTAGATGGTAAGTTCACCAAGTAACATCGCATAGTATAATCCTAACCGATGATCCTCCCCTCGTCGCCCTGTGAGAGAGCGATCACCGGTTGTATCTGGCACTTGGAAGGGTGTGTTTTATTAAGTATCCGGTTCTAGTTGTCATAAGGTCAAGGTACAACTCCGGGTCGTCCTTTTACCGAAGGACACAACTATTCGAATAGATCAACTTCCCTGCAGGGGTGCACCATATAACCCAACACGCTCGATCCCATTTGGCCGGACACACTTTCCTGGGTCATGCCCGACCTCGGAAGATCAACACGTCGCAGCCCTACCTAGGCACAACAGAGAGGTCAGCACGCCGGTCTAAATCCTATGGCGCAGGGGTCTGGGCCCATCGCCCATTGCACACCTGCACGTTGCATACGCGGCCGGAGAGCAGACCTAGCAACCTCCATTACAAAGGAAGTTACGTTACGCGGTCCAACCCTGCGCGCGCCGCTCAGTCGCTGACGTCACGAAGCTTCGGCTGATACCACGATGTCGAGTGCCCATAACTGTCCCCGCGTAGATGGTTAGTGCGTATAGGCCAGTAGACAGACTCAGATCAAATACCAAGATCTCGTTAAGCGTGTTATTCTGAAATAACCACGGACGCCGACCAGGGCCAGGCCCACCTCTCTCCTAGGTGGTCTCAACCTGCCCTGTCGCTCCGCCACAAAGTAATAGTCGGGGGCCTGCGGGAAATCAGGCCCACCTCTACCGGGATGGAGCCACCTGCCCCTTCAGCCCCCAACATCGGAATCACTCGCGGGTACTCCTACGAGCCGACCCGACTTTAATCACCACAAGTATAATATATTATGTATAAGTATATACCCGTGACCACCTCCCAAGTGATCACGGCCTGATAGTATAGCATGGCAGACAGACAAGAATGTAGGGCCACCGATGGTAAACTAGCATCCTATACTAAGCATTAGGATTGCAGGTAAAGGTAACAACAGTAGTAGCAAGGACAGGCTATGCATCAGGATAGGATTAACTGGAAGCAGTAACATGCTACACTACTCTAATGCAAGCAGTATAGAGAGTAGAGTAGGCGATATCTGGTGATCAAGGGGGGGGGGCTTGCCTGGTTGCTCTGGCAAGAGAGAGGGGTCGTCAACACCGTAATCGTACTGGGTAGCAGCGGCGTCGGTCTCGGTGTCTAGCGAGAGAAGAGGGGGAAGAAACAATAAATATAATGCAAACAAATGCATGACGATGCATGACATGACAAAGCGTGATGCTAGGTGTGCCCTAACGCGGTACGAGGTGGTACCGGTGAAGGGGGAAAACATCCGGAAAGTATTCCCGGTGTTTTGCGTTTTCGGACAAATGAACCGAAGGGGGAAGTTGCGTGTTTGCTATGCTAGGGATGCGTGGCGGATGAACCGGCTGCGTATCCGGGTTCGTCTCGTCGTTCTGAGCAACTTTCATGTACAAAGTTTTTCCATCTGAGCTATGGTTTATTTTATATTAATTTTAAAAGGATTAAAATCAATTTTGGAATTAAAAGATTTAAATTAATTAGAAAATGCAATTATTGTGTCTGCGTGACATCAGCATGATGTCAGCAAGTTGACTAGGTCAACCCTGGCACACGGGGCCCATTTGTCATTGTCTCAGTTTAATTAACATGATTAATTAAGTTAATTAATTCATTTGACTAATTAATTAATTTAATTATTATCTTTATTTTAAATCTTCATTATTATTATTATTATTATTATTATTATTATTATTATTTTAACATTCTCAGGGGGTGGGGCCCCACTGTCAGTGACCGTTTAGGGTATTCCTTTTGTTAGTGTTTAAAGACCCTAGGCCCATCTGTTAGTGCCACTAAGTGTTCATGTTAGTGGTAATTAGTGGGTTAGCGCCCTAATCTAATGACCAGGGCCTGCTAGCCAGCGGCACAGAGGCCGGTTCGAAGCGCTACGTGCCGGCATCCACAGGTACGACGGCGATGGCATGGGATCTTGTCGGAATTTCCGCGCCGGCAACGGAGGGACGAGCGGGTGGGCTCTGCAGCAGCAATGGCAGCACGCAGCAACCGAGCGCGCAGGCAGAGGAGCATGGCACGAGCATGAACGGGCGCGCGATGCAGCGCGACCGGCTGGCGCTGCAGGGGGCGGGCGCGGTGGCAGGCGCGGTGACGGCCGCAGGGACTAGCAGAGGCGGACGGCGAGCGGCGCTAGCAACGGCGAGAGCCGGCGTAGGCGGCGGGCACAAAGGGGGAGGCGCGTGCTGGGCGCGCGCGGGCGCAAAGGGGGAGGCGCGTGCTGGGCGCCCGCGGGCATAAGGGCCTGGACTACAGGCGTCGATGGCGACGGGGCCGTGCCGTGCGAGGGAGGAGGAGAGGCCTGTTGGAAATATGCCCTAGAGGCAATAATAAATTAGTTATTATTATATTTCCTTGTTCATGATAATCGTTTATTATCCATGCTAGAATTGTATTGATAGGAAACTCAGATACATGTGTGGATACATAGACAACACCATGTCCCTAGTAAGCCTCTAGTTGACTAGCTCGTTGATCAATAGATGGTTACGGTTTCCTGACCATGGACATTGGATGTCATTGATAACGGGATCACATCATTAGGAGAATGATGTGATGGACAAAGACCCAATCCTAAGCCTAGCACAAGATCATGTAGTTCGTATGCTAAAGCTTTTCTAATGTCAAGTATCATTTCCTTAGACCATGAGATTGTGCAACTCCCGTATACCGTAGGAGTGCTTTGGGTGTGCCAAACGTCACAACGTAACTGGGTGGCTATAAAGGTACACTACAGGTATCTCCGAAAGTGTCTGTTGGGTTGGCACGAATCGAGACTGGGATTTGTCACTCCGTGTAAACGGAGAGGTATCTCTGGGCCCACTCGGTAGGACATCATCATAATGTGCACAATGTGATCAAGGAGTTGATCACGGGATGATGTGTTACGAAACGAGTAAAGAGACTTGCCGGTAACGAGATTGAACAAGGTATCGGGATACCGATGATCGAATCTCGGGCAAGTATCATACCGCTAGACAAAGGGAATTGTATACGGGATTGATTAAGTCCTTGACATCGTGGTTCATCCGATGAGATCATCGTGGAACATGTGGGAGCCAACATGGGTATCCAGATCCCGCTGTTGGTTATTGACCGGAGAGTCATCTCGGTCATGTCTGCATGTCTCCCGAACCCGCAGGGTCTACACACTTAAGGTTCGGTGACGCTAGGGTTATAGAGATATTAGTATGCGGTAACCCGAAAGTTGTTCAGAGTCCCGGATGAGATCCCGGACATCACGAGGAGTTCCGGAATGGTCCGGAGGTAAAGAATTATATATAGGAAGTGCTATTTCGGCCATCGGGACAAGTTTCGGGGTCACCGATATTGTACCGGGACCACCGGAAGGGTCCCGGGGGTCCACCGGGTGGGACTACCTGCCCCGGGGGGCCACATGGGCTGTAGGGGGTGCGCCTTGGCCTATATGGGCCAAGGGCACCAGCCCCAAGAGGCCCATGCGCCAAGAGTAGAGGAAAAAGGGAGAGTCCTAAAGGGGGAAGGCACCTCCGAGGTGCCTTGGGGAGGATGGACTCCTCCCCCCCTTGGCCGCACCCTTCCTTGGAGGAAGGGGCAAGGCTGCGCCCTCCCCCTCTCCCTTGGCCCTATATATAGTGGGGGGAAGGGAGGGCAACCTAACCTAAGGCCTGGCGCCTCCCTCTCCCTCCCATGACACATCTCCCTCCTCCCGCAGCGCTTGGCGAAGCCCTGTTGGAATCCCGCTACTTCCACCACGCCGTCGTGCTGCTGGATCTCCATCAACCTCTCCTCCCCCCTTGCTGGATCAAGAAGGAGGAGACGTTGCTGCTCCGTACGTGTGTTGAACGCGGAGGTGCCGTCCGTTCGGCGCTAGGATCATCGGTGATTTGGATCACGACGAGTACGACTCCATCAACCCCGTTCTCTTGAATGCTTCCGCGCGCGATCTACAAGGGTATGTAGATTCACTCCTCCCTCGTTGCTAGATGACTCCATAGATAGATCTTGGTGACACGTAGGAAAATTTTGAATTTATGCTACGTTCCCCAACAGTGGCATCATGAGCTAGGTCTATGCGTAGTTTCTATGCACGAGTAGAACACAAAGTAGTTGTGGGCGTTGATTTTGTTCAATATGCTTGCCGTTACTAGTCCAATGTTGATTCGGTGGCATTGTGGGATGAAGCGGTCCGGACCGACCTTACACATACTCTTACGTGAGACTGGTTCCACCGACTGACATGCACTAGTTGCATAAGGTGGCTAGCGGGTGTCTGTCTCTCCCACTTTAGTCGGATCGGATTCGATGAAAAGGGTCCTTATGAAGGGTAAATAGCAATTGGCATATCACGTTGTGGTTTTTGCGTAGGTAAGAAACGTTCTTGCTAGAAACCCTTGCATGTCGATGAGTATGACAACCGGCAGGAGCCATAGGAGTTGTCTTAATTTATTTATGACCTGCGTGTCAACATAAACGTCATGTAATTACTTTACTTTATTGCTAACCGTTAGCTGTAGTAGTAGAAGTAATAGATGACGTGACAACTTCATGGAGACACGATGATGGAGATCATGATGATGGAGATCATGGTGTCATGCTGGTGACAAGATGATCATGGAGCCCCAAGATGGAGATCAAAGGAGCTATATGATATTGGCCATATCATGTCACTATTATTTGATTGCATGTGATGTTTATCATGTTTATACATCTTGTTTACTTAGAACGACGGTAGTAAATAAGATGATCCCTCATTAAAAATTTCAAGAAAGTGTTCCCCCTAATTGTGCACCGTTGCGACAATTCGTTGTTTCAATGCACCACGTGTTGATCGGGTGTTTGATCCAAACGTTCACATACAACGGGTGTAAGACAGATTTACACATGCAAACACTTAGGTTGACTTGACGAGCCTAGCATGTGTATAGACATGGCCTCAGAAAACAGAAGACCGAAAGGTCGAGCATGAGTCGTATAGAAGATACGATCAACATGAAGATGTTCACCGATGTTGACTAGTCCGTCTCACGTGATGATCGGACACGGCCTAGTTGACTCGGATCATGTAATCACTTAGATGACTAGAGGGATGTCTGTCTGAGTGGGAGTTCATAAGATGAACTTAATTATCCTGAACATAGTCAAAAGGTCTTCGCAAATTATGTCGTAGCTCGCGCTTCAGTTCTACTGTTTAGATATGTTCCTAGAGAAAATTTAGTTGAAAGTTGATAGTAGCAATTATGCGGACTAGGTCCATAAACTGAGGATTGTCCTCATTTCTTCATAGAAGGCTTATGTCCTTAATGCACCGCTCAGTGTGCTGAACCTCAAACGTTGTATGTGGATGTTGCGAACATCTGACATACACATTTTGATAACTACGTGATAGTTCAGTTAAACGGTTTAGAGTTGAGGCACCGAAGACGTTTTGAAACATCACGAAACATATGAGATGTTTCGAGGGCTGAAATTGGGATTTCAGGCTCGTGCCCACGTCAAGAGGTATGAGACCTCCGACGATTTTCTTAGCCTGCAAACTAAGGAGAAAAACTCAATTGTTGTGCTTGTGCTCAGATTGTCTGAGTACAACAATCGCTTGAATCGAGTGGGAGTTGATCTTCCAGATGAAATAGTGATGGTTCTCCGAAGTCATTACCACCAAGCTGCTAGAGCTTCGTGATGAACTATGATATCTCAGGGACATATATGATGATCCTTGAGATATTCGCGATGTTTGACACCGCGAAAGTAGAAATCAAGAAGGAGCATCAATTGTTGATGGTTGGTGAAACCACTAGTTTCAAGAAGGGCAAGGGAACAAAGGGATACTTCATGAAACGGCAATTCATCTGCTGCTCTAGTGAAGAGACCCAAGGTTGAACCCAAACCCGAGACTAAGTGCTTCTGTAATAAGAGGAACAGCCACTGGAGCAGAATTACCCTAGATACTTGGTAGATGAGAAGGCTGGCAAAGTCGATAGAAGTATATTGGATATACGTTGTGTTAATGTGTACTTTACTAGTACTCCTAGTAGCACCAGGGTATTAGATACCGGTTCAGTTGCTAAGTGTTAGTAACTCGAAATAAGAGCTACGCAATAAACGGAGACTAGCTAAAGGTGAGCTGACGATATGTGTTGGAAGTGTTTCCAATGTTGATATGATCAAGCATCGCACGCTCCCTCTACCATCGAGATTGGTGTTAAACCTAAATAATGGTTATTTGGTGTTTGCGTTGAGCATAGACATGATTGGATTATGCCTATCACAATACGGTTATTCATTTAAGGAGAATAATCGTTACTCTGTTTATTTGAATAATACCTTCAATGGTCTTACGCCTAAAATGAATGGTTTATTGAATCTCGATCGTAGCGATACACATGTTCATGCCAAAAGATATAAGATAGTAATGATAGTACCACCTACTTGTGGCACTGCCACGTAAGTCATATCGGTATAAAACGCATGAAGAAGCTCCATGTTGATGGATCTTTGGGCTCACTCGTTTTTGAAAAGTTTGAGACATGCGAACCATGTCTATTGGTGTATATGCATGAAGAAATTCCATGCAAATGGACCGTTTGAACTCACTTGATTTTGAATCACTTGAGACATGCAAATCATACCACATGGGCAAGATGACTGAAAGCCTCGTTTTTTAGTAAAATGGAACTAGAAAGCAACTTGTTGGAAGTAATACATTTTGATGTGTGCAGTCCAATGAGTGCTGAGGCGTGTAGTGGACATCGTTATGTTCTTACTTCACAGATGGTTTGAGTAGATGTTGAGTACATTTACTTGATGAATCACGAGTCTAAATTATTGAAAGGTTCAAGTAATTTTAGGGTGAAGTTGAAAGATCGTCGTGACAAGAGGATAAAAGATCTATGATATGATCATAGAGATGAATATCTGAATTACGAGTTTGGCACAGAATTAAGACATTGTGGAAATTGTTTCACAACTAATACAGCCTGGAACACCGTAGTGTGATGGTGTGTCCGAACATCATAACTGCACCCTATTGGATATGATGCATACCATGATGTCTCTTATTGAATTACCACGATAGTTTATGGGTTAGGCATTAAAGACAACCACATTCGCTTTAAATAGGGCACCACGTAATTCCGATGAGATGACACCGTATGAACTATGGTTTAGAGAAACCTAAGCTGTTATTCCTTAAAAGTTTGGGGCTGCGACGCTTATGTGAAAAAGTTTGGGGCTGCGACGCTTATGTGAAAAAGTTTCAGGCTGATAAGCTCGAACCCAAAGCGGATAAATGCATCTTCATAGGACACCCAAAACAGTTGGGTATACCTCCTGTCTCAGATCCGAAAACAATAAGGGATTGTTTCTAGAATCGGGTCCTTTCTCGAGGAAAAGTTTCTCTCGAAAGAATTGAGTGGGAGGATGGTGGAGACTTGATGAGGTTATTGAACCATCTCTTCAACTAGTGTGTGGCAGGGCACATGAAGTTGTTCCTGTGGCACCTACACCAATTGAAGTGGAAGCTTATGATAGTGATCATGAAACTTCAGATCAAGTCACTACCAAACCTCGTGGGATGACAAGGATGCATTCTACTTCAGAGTGGTACGTAATCCTGTCTTGGAAGTCATGTTTCTAGACAACAATGAACCTACGAGCTATGGAGAAGCGATGGTGGGCCCGGATTCCGATAAATGGCTCGAGGCCATAAAATCCGAGAGAGGATCCATGTATGAAAAAAAAGTGTAGACTTTGGCAGAACGGCTCGATGGTCGTAAGGCTATTGAGTACAGATGGACTTTAAAAGGAAGACGGACAATGATGGTAAATGTCACCATTAAGAAAGCTCGACTTGTCGTTAAGATGTTTTCCGACAAGTTCAAGGAGTTGACTGCGGTGAGACTTTCTCACTCGTAGCGATGCTAAGAGTTTGTTGGAATTATATTAGCAATTACTGCACTATTTATGAAATCTTGCAGATAGGATGTCAAAACATTGTTTCCTCGACGATTTTCTTGAGGAAAGGTTGTATGTGATACAACCGGAAGGTTTTGTCAATCCTGAAAGATGCTAATAAGTATGCAAAGCTCCAGCAATCCTTCTAGGGACTGGAGTAAGCATCTCGGAGTTGGAATGTATGCTTTGATGATGATCAAAGATTTTGGGTTTATACAAAGTTTATGAGAAAATTGTATTTCCAAAGAAGTGAGTGGGAGCACTATAGAATTTCTGATAAATATATGTTGTTGACATATTGTTGATCAGAAATGACGTAGAATTTCTGGAAAGCATATAGGGTTATTTGGAAAGTGTTTTTCAATGGAAAGCCTGGATTAAGCTACTTGAACATTGAGCATCAAGATCTATAAGGATAGATCAAAACGCTTAATGGTACTTTCAAATGAGCACATACCTTGACATGATCTTGAAGGTGTTCAAGATGGATCAGTCAAAGAAGGAGTTCTTGCCTGAGTTGTAAGGTATGAATTTAAGACTTAAAGCTCGACCACGGCAGAAGAAAGAGGAAGGACGAAGGTCGTCCCCTATGCTTTTATCATAGGCTCTCTACAGTATGCTATGCTGTGTACCGCACCTGAAGTGTGCCTTGCCATGAGTTAGTCAAGGGGTACAAGAGTGATCCAAGAATGGATCACAGGACATCGGTCAAAGTTATCCTTAGTAACTAGTGGACTAAGGAATTTTCTCGATTATGGAGGTGGTAAAAGAGTTCGTCGTAAAGGGTTACGCCAATGCAAACTTTGACACTAATCCAGATTATTCTGAGTAGTAGAATGGATTCGTATAGTAGAACAGTTATTTGGAATAGCTCCAAATATAGTGTAGTAGCTGCATCTACAAGACGACATAGAGATTTGCGAAGTACATACGGATCTGAAAGATTCAGACCCGTTGACTATAACATCTCTCACAAGCATAACATGTTCAAACCTAGAACTCATCGAGTGTTAATCACATGGTAATGTGAACTAGATTATTGACTCTAGTAAACTCTTTGGGTGTTAGTCACATGGGGATGTGACCTTGAGTGTTAATCACATATCGATGTGAACTGGATTATTGACTCTAGTGCAAGTGGGAGACTGTTGGAAATATGCCCTAGAGGCAATAATAAATTAGTTATTATTATATTTCCTTGTTCATGATAATCGTTTATTATCCATGCTAGAATTGTATTGATAGGAAACTCAGATACATGTGTGGATACATAGACAACACCATGTCCCTAGTAAGCCTCTAGTTGACTAGCTCGTTGATCAATAGATGGTTACGGTTTCCTGACCATGGACATTGGATGTCATTGATAACGGGATCACATCATTAGGAGAATGATGTGATGGACAAAGACCCAATCCTAAGCCTAGCACAAGATCATGTAGTTCGTATGCTAAAGCTTTTCTAATGTCAAGTATCATTTCCTTAGACCATGAGATTATGCAACTCCCGGATACCGTAGGAGTGCTTTAGGTGTGCCAAACGTCACAACATAACCGGGTGGCTATAAAGGTACACTACAGGTATCTCCGAAAGTGTCTGTTGGGTTGGCACGAATCGAGACTGGGATTTGTCACTCCGTGTAAACGAAGAGGTATCTCTGGGCCCACTCGGTAGGACATCATCATAATGTGCACAATGTGATCAAGGAGTTGATCACGGGATGATGTGTTACGAAACGAGTAAAGAGACTTGCCGGTAACGAGATTGAACAAGGTATCGGGATACCGACGATCGAATCTCGGGCAAGTATCGTACCGCTAGACAAAGGGAATTGTATACGGGATTGATTAAGTCCTTGACATCGTGGTTCATCCGATGAGATCATCGTGGAACATGTGGGAGCCAACGTGGGTATCCAGATCCCGCTGTTGGTTATTGACCGGAGAGTCATCTCGGTCATGTCTGCATGTCTCCCGAACCCGTAGGGTCTACACACTTAAGGTTCGGTGACGCTAGGGTTATAGAGATATTAGTATGCGGTAACCCGAAAGTTGTTCGGAGTCCCGGATGAGATCCCGGACGTCACGAGGAGTTCCGGAATGGTCCGGAGGTAAAGAATTATATATAGGAAGTGCTATTTCGGCCATCGGGACAAGTTTCGGGGTCACCGGTATTGTACCGGGACCACTGGAAGGGTCCCGGGGGTCCACCGGGTGGGGCTACCTGCCCCGGGGGGCCACATGGGCTGTAGGAGGTGCGCCTTGGCCTATATGGGCCAAGGGCACCAGCCCCAAGAGGCCCATGCGCCAAGAGTAGAGGAAAAAGGGAGAGTCCTAAAGGGGGAAGGCACCTCCGAGGTGCCTTGGGGAGGATGGACTCCTCCCCCCCTTGGCCGCACCCTTCCTTGGAGGAAGGGGCAAGGCTGCGCCCTCCCCCTCTCCCTTGGCCCTATATATAGTGGGGGGAAGGGAGGGCAACCTAACCTAAGGCCTGGCGCCTCCCTCTCCCTCCCATGACACATCTCCCTCCTCCCGCAGCGCTTGGCGAAGCCCTGTTGGAATCCCGCTACTTCCACCATGCCATCGTGCTGCTGGATCTCCATCAACCTCTCCTCCCCCCTTGCTGGATCAAGAAGGAGGAGACGTCGCTGCTCCGTACGTGTGTTGAACGCGGAGGTGCCGTCCGTTCGGCGCTAGGATCATCGGTGATTTGGATCACGACGAGTACGACTCCATCAACCCCGTTCTCTTGAACGCTTCCGCGCGCGATCTACAAGGGTATGTAGATTCACTCCTCCCTCGTTGCTATATGACTCCATAGATAGATCTTGGTGACACGTAGGAAAATTTTGAATTTATGCTACGTTCCCCAACAAGGCCGGGGGGGGGGGCGACAGGGTCCGTGCCCGATTCTAGATCCGGTCGGGGGAAGGAGACGGGGGAGCGAGAGGGGTTCGTGGGGGTAGTGGGGGTCGTGCGAGATGAGTGGGGTGGTGGTGCGAGAGGAGTAGAGCGGCGCGCTAGGGTTAGGGCGCTCGGGGTGGGCGACTGGGCCGCCCAGCTAGGCCGGTTTTGGCCAACTGGGCCAGTCGGCCCACTTGGGGGGGGGTCTAGTGTTTTTTTCTTTGTTTAAGTTTTAGTTTTTATTCATTTTTCCTTTCTCCTATTTTATATTTTTCTTTCCGTTTTTACTCTATATTAATACTAGGAAGAGTTTTGATAAATATGAGACTTGTCTCATAAATACTCTGCAATATTATGGGGATGTCCACAAAGTTTGGGGTCAACTGGAAAATGTCTAGCCTTTTGTTAATTTTGAAAAGGCCGTATTTGGTGTTGTTAACCCCGTTTTAAATAGGTTAGGAGCATCTAATTACTTCTAAAGATCTTTCTTCTTATATGAAAATTACTTAGTGATTAATTGTTATGCAATGAACAATTTTAATTCACTATTTTTATGAAATTATAATTTGACTTGTTTTTTGAATTTAAATTTGATCTCAATTTGAAACAAGTGAGGTTTAGAAAAGTTTAATTATAATGACATGGCATGATTAGCAAGGGTTTACTGTAGCTTAACTATCAGGGTGTCATAAATCTCCTCCACTACAAGAAATCTCGTCCCGAGATTTAAGAGGGGAGTAAGGGGGAAAGCTCTGGTTACGAAATTCTAACGGATCTTCCTGGTCTTAGTTTCTCTTCTCGAAGAGGTCGATCCATTACATCGATGTCTTTATTCCTCTGCTTCAGGTCATCCTGATGAAGTCATCATCCTTTCTTCGGAAATTTCGTCGTACTTACGAAAGGAGAAGGGGTAATTTCGGAAGAACGGACCTTACAAGGTTGACTATCCGACAGATAACTCAGGGAACATGGTAGAAAGTAATTCTCGAATAGATACTTAAGAACATATCGAGAGTAAAGTAAGAAGGTACCATGAGAAGTTTCCAATGGGCAGGCAATCATTTGATGGCCTAATCAGAAGGTGAAAGGGGTTTAGAGCAATGAGAACAAGTAATGCGTATGATACCACATTATATCACTAGGCAGGTGGCTCGTGATCTTCCATACGAAGCCAAGCATGAGGAATAACTTTAGAAACAGGGGTGTTCATGAGAGTCAGGTTTTGCTCCTGTGGAACTGTGGGTTATGGGCCCACCATGTGGGTTAAAAGTAGGAAGGGGGGTGACGTCTCGCACGATCATGTAAGCAAGGCATGTCAGAGGATAACCTGCCAGTTATGTCGGCAACAACATCGGTACCAAGGGCGAGGGATGAAGAGAACCATTTTCCTGCTCGTTGAACGAGGCGGACCAATAGGAAAAGTTCTCGTCCATCGGTGGTTACCGGAATGTCAACATCAATAGTAACATGGTCTTACCGACACGATTGTACACCCAGGCGTTTACATAAGCAAAAGAATATTACTGCTTAGATCATATAGATCACCGAAAAGGTTAAACAAACCAATGTAAAGGAAATGTGATCATCAGATTAAACAGAACAATGGAAAGGAAAATGTGTTTAAACACATATTTAAGGGGTATATCCTTTCCAAGTACAAGTAGAGTATGATATCCATGACAAGATATAATGTAGAAAACTCTTTAGGTAAGGGAAGAGAAATTTCCTGACATTACCCATACAACGGTGTTTGGATAATTGAGCAGGAAATATTTAGCATTGGGCTTCAAATGTTCTTGTTGAACATTGGAGTACCATAGACATGCATCGAGATAGCATTGACATGGTCATCAGGTGAAGATCAGACTTTGGAAACACAAAGGATCCATCAGGAACGGCTTGTAGAATAAGTCTTACAATTTCCTCATGGAAGAATGGCTAACCTTGCTAAAAAGGAAACTATAACAATAGACCCTCCGGCCAGGTGTGCTAGGCATGACATCACCTTACCGGGTCATATGAAGACCAATGTTATAACTCTTGGAAATATGTTTCAACCATCATATCTGACCGAGGTTCGGATCTGATTGGTGTTAGGATAACTCAGATTCAGGATGACTGAGAAGAAATGTGCAACACAAAATGTCGAGATGACGTCATAAGATTATCAGGAATTGAACTATGGAAGCGAGTTCCGAATCATGAGTTCACCATTAACCCAAGGAGAGGTTGAGGAGCTAGCTGATGAACTCAGTGAGAATTGATTGAGATCTTCAAAAGATGGATTTCCACAATTATGTGAACACGGAGATATCATTTATCGGAATAATCATGTATGATCTAGGAGAACACAAACAACTAAACATTGGTTGAAGAGTGCACCCGAAAATCTGGACTAGGTAGCACGATAAATGTTTGAATGATGATTCAATAAGCAATAGGCTTAGAATGAAACTATCGACCATTAATTTCAAAGCAGTAGGGTTGCTAGAAGGGCAGAATCCAAACAGTATCGTTCACCGCATCCCGGTTAGAATCAACACGGGGACCAAGAAAGAATGGTGATGGTGAGAAGTATCGCTGCATCAAGAATTTCTTAAGAGGTGGTGAAATTCTCACAACATTTTGACATAAATTATGATAATACTCTAAGGTAAAGAAGAACAATTGCTAGATAGCAAGGAACTCAAAGTATAACACAAAACACGGACAAGTTTGTGTTGAACGGAAGGCAATAAAGTGGTCGATGATAACACAAATGATCAAGGGCAAAGGATGGTATTTCACATCAAGAATTCAATAGATATCTTGGATGGCCTCAGAATGCTGATGATGATCATGACACAATTGTCGAGAGATTTCGTGAAGATGTAACCGATCGGCGATGACATCAAGTCAAAGGAATGATGAAGTGAAAGGTTATTGGGACCACGAGTATGACACAAACTCGAAATCAAGCTTGCTGTTCAAGGAGAAATGATATGACGAGGAAAATCGACATAAGCTTAGCTCATCATCGAAAGTTGTGCTTTGGGAATAAGGACCATGTAGCACAGTTAAAATCGGCACGATAATGATATAGTCGAGCAGGCCAGGAATGACATGGTTGAGTACAAACTCGTACATAAAGAAGAATACTAAGAGTTGTTGAACCGTAGTGCGAACTCGGTTTAGTTATCGGTGTCTTTGAGAGTTTAATAAATCAGAGCCCGTGAAAAATTGGAATCAGTGCGAATGTAGTACTTAATGAAGAGCTCAAAAGAAGTTATGCGGTTCCTTGACAATCCCGAGATACCGGGGGGTAATACTCGACAACAGATTAAAGTAGAGGTTGGACTAGGGTATTGCTCTGCAGAAGACAAGTGCTTAAACTTGCACAAGAAATGGTATTTAGAGGAGAACATGGTCGAAACCATGATTGCAAAAGGCCAGAACCCAGGTATAAGATGAACTTATACCAAGGGAATAATTAATTTAAGAGAAGCTTTAATGATAAGATCTACATCGTGTCCATGGGCATGAACCCAGGGTTCAAGGTCGACTCCCACTTGTTCAACGCATAACCTTTCATTCACCTCTCATATTTTGAAAATGACATTAGTGGTAATATTGAAATTTTATCTGACATAACACCAGTAGAGTATGACCCGTAGTAGTTTTCTGGGTTCACACAGATTTGAAAAGGCATAGGTTCAACCCATCTTGGCCTCTTAGGAACATATACCACAAACTTCAGGAGCGAATAACTCAAGCTCGGGAGCATAGCATGGTTGACAAAAGCAGGGGATACAATTTACCAAAGGCATTATGTATCCTATGAAAGGCTCACAATGTTTAATGAAATGAAGGACGATGTCGGACAAAATCCAACAAAAGATCTGGTGGTCCATAAGGGATCTGATATGAGTATCGGTACTCAACCAGAGGAAGAAGGAATGCAAGAAGATCAGTTTATAGAAACAACTGACTAACTCAAAGTTCAAATGCAAAGGAATTATCAATTCCAAGACAAGGGATCAGAAGCAATGCTCTGATTAGGGATGGATAAGTTGAATAGACTTAGGGGTACAATCGATGGAAAAATTTGATTGGTCGAGATCCATCTCATGTTTAAAATGACGTCTGAGTCGGAAGGATAAATTCCAGGGAACAACTGATGATTGTGTGCATTCACACACATGCTGAATCAAAAGGATCAGAATGACAATCACAAAGGTCTTTAAAGTAAATTGCTAGACCAATGGAATTAACTGGAATGCAAGTACGCAAGAATTCCAAGAATAACAGGCTGTTGAGGATTTTCGAAAGATCAAATAGTATTTCAAAGTCTTTTGTGGAACACAAGAACAACTGGGAGCGAGTGGATACTCGATAATTCCGAGGAATTGTCCATAGGGGAATTTCTGCGGCAAGGAACTACAAGGCAGTGGTACAAGGGATTCTTAAACATCGGAGAGCAATTCGATGCATCTTGTAACAACTAGAGAATCTCAGAGTAATTGTATGAACAACAAGTGTATGTCGTTATCCATATGGATATATCGATGGTAGGGAATTGAAAAGGCAGAGGTCACAAGGGTCTCGAGAACGATCGAAGAGTATCTTCAAAATCTTCTGGTGCAGTAGGCGATCATCTGTGATAAGGGGCTCTCCGGGAGAAGTAGTACGAGAACCTAGAGTCAGATTTAGTAAAATCATTTAACCCGAATAGAAGAGAGATCAGAGTCCTAGAGTATAGACGAGGAGTAAAAGATCCTAATACCACCCAAATGGCGACGTGGGCCCGTAAGGCACACAACCATGTTAGTAAAAAGTTTTGCAATGTCTAGACTCAACTTCGGCCAAGGAGTGTGGAAGGGGATTCCTATAGGCAGTCGGCTCTGATACCAACTTGTGACGCCCCCGATTCAATCGTACACTAATCATACACGCAAACGTGTATGATCAAGATCAGGGACTCACGGGAAGATATCACAACACAACTCTACAAATAAAGAAGTCATACAAACATCATATTACAAGCCAGGGGCCTCGAGGGCTCGAATACAAGAGCTCGATCATAGATGAGTCAGCGGAAGCAACAATATCTGAGTACAGACATAAGTTAAACAAGTTTGCCTTAAGAAGGCTAGCACAAACTGGGATACAGATCGAAAGAGGCGCATGCCTCCTTCCTGGGATCCTCCTAAACTACTCCTGGTCGTCGTCAGCGGGCTGCACGTAGTAGTAGGCACCTCCCGAGTAGTAGTAGTCGTCATCAGCGGTGGCGTCTGGCTCCTGGACTCCAACGTCTGGTCGCAGCAATCGGGTATAGAAAGGGAGAAAGGAGGGAGCAAAGCAACCGTGAGTACTCATCCAAAGTACTCGCAAGCAAGGAGCTACACTACATATGTATGCATTGGTATCAACTGGAATAAGGCTATCATATGTGGACTGAACTGCAGAATGCCGGAATAAGAGGGGGATAGCTAGTCCTTTCGAAGATTACACTTCTGGTAACCTCCATCTTGCAGCGGGAGAAGAGAGTAGATGGTAAGTTCACCAAGTAACATCGCATAGCATAATCCTAACCGATGATCCTCCCCTCGTCGCCCTGTGAGAGAGCGATCACCGGTTGTATCTGGCACTTGGAAGGGTGTGTTTTATTAAGTATCCGGTTCTAGTTGTCATAAGGTCAAGGTACAACTCCGGGTCGTCCTTTTACCGAGGGACACGGCTATTCGAATAGATCAACTTCCCCACAGGGGTGCACCACATAACCCAACACGCTCGATCCCATTTGGCCGGACACACTTTCTTGGGTCATGCCCGGCCTCGGAAGATCAACACGTCACAGCCCTACCTAGGCACAAAAGAGAGGTCAGCACGCCGGTCTAAATCCTATGGCGCAGGGGTCTGGGCCCATCGCCCATTGCACACCTGCACGTTGCGTACGTGGCCGGAGAGCAGACCTAGCAACCTCCATTACAAAGGAAGTTGCGTTACGCGGTCCAACCCGGCGCGCGCCGCTCAGTCGCTGACGTCACGAAGGCTTCGGCTGATACCACGACGTCGAGTGCCCATAACTGTCCCCGCGTAGATGGTTAGTGCGTATAGGCCAGTAGCCAGACTTAGATCAAATACCAAGATCTCGTTAAGCGTGTTATTCTGAAATAACCACGGACGCCGACCAGGGCCAGGCCCACCTCTCTCCTAGGTGGTCTCAACCTGCCCTGTTGCTCCACCACAAAGTAACAGTCGGGGGCCTGCGGGAACTCAGGCCCACCTCTACCGGGATGGAGCCACCTGCCCCTTCAGCCCCCAACATCGGAATCACTCGCGGGTACTCCTATGAGCCGACCCAACTTTAATCACCACAACTATCATATATTATGTATAAGTATATACCCATGACCACCTCCCAAGTGATCACGACCCGATAGTATAGCATGGAAGACAGACAAGAATGTAGGGCCACTGATGGTAAACTAGCATCCTATACTAAGCATTAGGATTGCAGGTAAAGGTAAGAACAGTAGTAGCAAGGACAGGCTATGCATCAGGATAGGATTAACTGGAAGCAGTAACATGCTACACTACTCTAATGCAAGCAGTATAGAGAGTAGAGTAGGCGATATCTGGTGATCAAGGGGGGGGGCTTGCCTGGTTGCTCTGGCAAGAGAGAGGGGTCGTCAACACCGTAGTCGTACTGGGTAGCAGCGGCGTCGGTCTCGGTGTCTAGCGAGAGAAGAGGGGGAAGAAACAATAAATATAATGCAAACAAATGCATGACGATGCATGACATGACAAAGCGTGATGCTAGGTGTGCCCTAACGCGGTACGAGGTGGTACCGGTGAAGGGGGAAAACATCCGGAAAGTATTCCCGGTGTTTTGCGTTTTCGGACAGATGAACCGAAGGGGGAAAGTTGCGTGTTTGCTATGCTAGGGATGCGTAGCGGACGAACGGGCTGCGTATCCGGGTTCGTCTCGTCATTTTGAGCAACTTTCATGTACAAAGTTTTTCCATCTGAGCTATGGTTTATTTTATATTAATTTTAAAAGGATTAAAATCAATTTTGGAATTAAAAGATTTAAATTAATTAGAAAATGCAATTATTGTGTTTGCGTGACATCATCATGATGTCAGCAGGTCCACAGGTTGACTAGGTCAACCCTGGCACACGGGGCCCGTTTGTCATTGTCTCAGTTTAATTAACATGATTAATTAAGTTAATTAATTCATTTGACTAATTAATTAATTTAATTATTATTTTTATTTTAAATCTTCATTATTATTATTATTATTATGTTAACGTTCTCAGGGGGTGGGGCCCCACTGTCAGTGACCGTAGTGTATTCCTTTTGTTAGCGTTTAAAGACCCTAGGCCCATCTGTTAGTGCCACTAAGTGTTCAGGTTAGTGGTAATTAGTGGGTTAGCGCCCTAATATAATGACCAGGGCCTGCTAGCCAGCGGCACAGAGGCCGGTTCGAAGCGCTACGCGCCGGCGTCCACAGGTACGGCGGCGATGGCACGGGATCTTGCCGGAATTTCCGCGCCGGCAACGGAGGGACGAGCGGGTGGGCTCTGCAGCAGCAATGGCAGCACGCAACAACCGAGCGCGCAGGCAGAGGAGCATGGCACGAGCACGAACGGGCGCACGCGCGATGTAGCGCGACCGGCTGGCGCTGCAGGGGGCAGGCGCGGTGGCAGGCGCGGTGACGGCCGCATGGACTAGCAGAGGCGGACGGCGAGCGGCGCTAGCAACGGCAAGAGCCGGCGTAGGCGGCGGGCACAAAGGGAGAGGCGCGTGCTGGGCACGCACGGGCGCAAAGGGGGAGGCGCGTGCTGGGCGCGCGCGGGCATAAGGGCCAGCGTGTGCGGGGCGACGGTGGGCGCGCGTGGTCGGCCCGTGGTGACCGGACGGGGGGGGGGAGCGAAGGGGGGTAGAGGGGGGAATAGGCACAGGGCCTCACCGATGGTGTATACGACCAGGGGGGCGAGGCTCGATGGGGTCCGGTGAGGGGGAAGACGGGGACGACCAGCGAGGTAGCGAAGGGGACGACGACATGCGCCGGGGGCGATGCGGGGATGAGGCGAGGTCGGCGGAGTCTGGCGAAGAGGAGGTCGAGGACGGGACGGCGTTGGCCTGGACTACAGGCGTCGATGGCGACGGGGCCGTGCCGTGCGAGGGAGGAGGAGAGGCCGGGGGGGGGGGGCGACGGGGGCCGTGCCCCGTTCCAGATCCGGTCGGGGGAAGGAGACGGGGGAGCGAGAGGGGTTCGTGGGGTAGTGGGGGTCGTGCGAGATGAGTGGGGGGGTGGGGTGGTGCGAGAGGAGTAGAGCGGCACGCTAGGGTTAGGGCGCTCGGGGTGGGCGGCTGGGCCGGCCAGCTAGGCCGGTTTCGGCCAACTGGGCCAGTCGGCCCACTTGGGGGGTCTAGTGTTTTTTCTTTGTTTAAGTTTTAGTTTTTATTCATTTTTCCTTTCTCCTGTTTTATATTTTTCTTTCCGTTTTTTACTCTATATTAATACTAGAAAGTGTTTTGATAAATATGAGACTTGTCTCATAAATACTCTGCAATATTATGGGGATGTCCACAAAGTTTGGGGTCAACTGGAAAATGTCTAGCCTTTTGTTAATTTTGAAAAGGCCGTATTTGGTGTTGTTAACCCCGTTTTAAATAGGTTAGGAGCATCTAATTACTTCTAAAGATCTTTCTTCTTATATGAAAATTACTTAGTGATTAATTGTAATGCAATGAACATTTTTAATTCACTGTTTTTATGAAATTATAATTTGACTTATTTTTTGAATTTAAATTTGATCTCAATTTGAAACAAGCGAGGTTTGGAAAAGTTTAATTATAATGACATGGCATGATTAGCAAAGGTTTACTGTAGCTTAACTATCAGGGTGTCACAGGAACACACCAAATGCCCGCTCGACATCCTTCCTGCAAGCCTCCTGAACCTTAGCAAAGTGAGACTTCTTGCCTCCTGGCACAACGTTTGAGATTGTCTCCACAAATGTAGACCATCTCGGATAGATGCCATCAGCTAGGTAGTACTCCTTGTTATAGTGCCGCCCATTGACCTCGAAGTTCACCGGAGGAGAATGGCCTTCAACAAGCTTGGCAAAGACAGGGGAGCACTGCAGCATGTTGATGTCATTGTGAGTTTCTGGCATACCAAAGAAGGAGTGCCAAATCCAGAGGTCCTGTGTGGCCACCGCCTCAAGTACCACACTACAATCGCCTTTGGCGCCTTTGTACATCCCCTGCCAAGCAAATGGACAGTTCTTCCATTTCCAATGCATGCAGTCGATGCTTCTAAGCATTCCAGGAAATCCTCTTGCTGCATTCTGTGCTAGGACCCGAGCAGTGTTTTCCGCATTGGGTGTCCGCAAGTATTGCGGTCCAAACACTGTCACCACCGCCCTGCAGAACTTGTAGAAACACTCAATGGTCGTGGACTCGGCCATGGGCCCATAGTCGCCGAGTGAATCACCGAGAGCTCCGTATGCAAGCATCCTCGTCGCTGTCGTGCACTTCTGGATTGAGGTGAATCCAAGTTTGCCGGTGCAATCCTTCTTGCACTTGAAGTAGCTGTCGAACTCTTGAATGGAATTCACAATCCCGAGAAAAAGCTTTCGGCTCATCCAATAACGGCGCCGAAATACTTTGTCGCCGTGCAGTGGAGCGTCGGCGAAGTAGTCGGAGCAGAGCATGCAGTAGCCTTCCAGACGATGCCGGTTCTTTGCTTTCATCTGCCCCGGCGCCGAGCCACCTCGTCGCGGCTTTTCATTGCTCGCGAGCAGGCCGGCGAGGGAGACGAGGACCATGAGATGTTCCTCTTCCTGGACGTCGGCATCAGCTTCCTCCTCCAGCAGCGTGGTGAGCGCCTCCTCGTCGTCCAAGTCCATCGCCGAGCAGGCAAATCGCCGAACACCTTGCGGGCTTGGTGGGCGCACACCCGCCGGTACACCGCCCTGCGTGGCCGGAACGTCGGAAAAATCGCCCGGATGGTGGTGGAGAGGCTGCCGCGGCGAAACCTCCTCTCTTTTCCGGCGGGGAATGGCCTATCTAGTAGTGATGGGCGGTGGGCGGCGACGGGATCAGTAGGGTGGCGGCCGAGCGCGTGGGGGTTGGGAGGCGAATCTGGACGAATGGCTTGACTTCTCGCCTGACAGTGTGGGCCAGGCATGTTTTTCCCTTGTGTCGAAGCCCCCGAGCGCCCCCAGTGCGCCGGGTTCGGCCTGCGATCGCCGGGCCCAAAAACGGGCCGAGCCGAAAGATTTCGACGTCTTGGGGGCGCGATTGGGGTTTTTTGGGCGCCGGCGCGTAAAAAGTTGCCTGAGGGACCTGTTGGGGACGCGGCTGAAAATGCTTTAAGAGATTATCTTTTAAATAAAAGAAGGCAAAGCCTTTTTTTGTTTTTCTTTTCTCCACCTTATTATTTATTCTACATGGCACTGCTAAGATGGAACCATTGTACATGCCCTGACGTGGCCGGTAATGCCCAGTGGGGTTTGTAAATCCACCTTAATCTGATACAAACAGGGTCAGATGTCAACAAAACTAGGTGGCTGCCGGCTGCTGATATATGACTGTCAGCTCAAACTCGCGCCTCTAGACTAGATAGCAGCGTCACGCCCAATTGGATCTAGGTACGCGGTCATATGTACTCTCATGTGGGTCTCGGAGAAACATCACTTGGGTGGATTCATTCATTCTTTCATTCGTAGGGACCATATTTTGTTTGCTTAGTAATCAAGGAACACAACCCAGAATCCCTGAAATTTAAAAGGTAACAAGCCCGGGTGTAATTTCCATATATTTCATCTGCAGTAAAAATATGCACATATTCTCAAAACCTCTCACAAAAGTAAACTCTTATCCCTTGCTAAAAAAGAAAAGAAAAGAAAAGAAAAGAGAGACACTCTAGCATTAGGTTCCTGAATGCATTACTAGATGCTACACATCTGGTGATTAGCGTCACACATATTTATTCTCCGGCAAGCAGAATGAAGCCTTTCGGCGTGCAGGATGATGGGTGCATCAGGGATGCTTAGCATTGGTTCCTTTACAGTTAACCCCAGTTTGACAGTACGAAATTTGTCACTCACTTAAACTTGCTAGTGGGCATCGGCTAGTTTAGGACTAGGAAACCCTTTTCCTGTACCCTGCCTAGCTTTTCCGTCAATGGTCTCTGTAAAGAAATATTTTTTTACAGCGGGAGTTCTATATTTTTGAGATAAAAATAGACGATTAGTGGCCTTCAATTGATAGATACTACATGTATGTGTATATAGAAGGGCTAGCTCTTTGTTTTCTGTCATCACTGGAATCAGATCTACTTTGCATTCTACATTTCTTTTCATTCGCGATTGTTGCATCTATCTGTCAGGAACACAATCATAGCATAACAGAGGCACAAACCTCACCCGCACAGATGTCCTATATAAAGATTGCAGTCGCCCTTTCTCCAGTAAAGTTTGTCTCAGCTTATTAGTTGGACCACTCAATTAGTTGCTGGTGACATGTATGAGCAATTTTCCAATGAACTGCAATCTAAGCTCAAATCCGATGGAACCAACCAATTGGAACCCTTAAAAATTCCTCCACTTCTTCGTCGTTTCAAACGAGACCTAATATTTAGTTAATAGCTGATACCGACCAACATATATCTCCCTCAACATGTAAACATGTCTCCTCAACATACAACTATGCATAGAAAAAAGCACACCTCAACTTGCAACTATGCATTCCGTAAAAAAAAAACCCTGCAACTATGCATGAAAAAGAAACTTTCCACTCTACTTATATTAAATAAATATTATGAATCCAAACATTCATATTCCATATAACCAAGATCTCATTGGGTTATATTGCTGAATTTAGTCTATTTTGGGCAGCCCAATAACTATTTCAGAAATTCCTAATAAATCCTAGAGGCCCACTTAGCCCATTTGTACAAGGCAAGGGATACTACTAAAGTTTAGTCCCACATTGCTAGTTTAGTGGGAGTTGGACCTCCTTATAAGGGAGGTTCTTTCCCCACTTATACGAGTATGAGAACAAGAGGGATATCCACGCGCGCTCCTCCTCCGCCGCCCGCCTCGCCACGCCTCGTCACGACGCGCCGCGGGTTGTGGGAGTTGAAACGTTTTCTGTAGTGGACACTGAATTCGAACGGCGCACCTCTTCGGCCGCTGCCTGTTCGCTTCATCTCCCTTCGTTGCTTCACCTCCTGCCGCAGCCTCTTCGCGTCCTTCTCCTGTGCCTATATAAGAGAGGTCGCTCCTCTCCAGAGAGACACAACAGAAGCTCATCTTCCTCTCGCCACAAAGTTCCGACCACTGTGCTGCTGCTACGTTCTTCCCCATCCCGTCTTGCGGCGTGCACCGCAGGTCGGGACAGTAGGCCTCCGAAACCGCACCTTTTGAGTCCTGTACGGGAGAAGGGTGATAAGGTTTTTGGGGAGCGCTCAGCGCGACTACTGGCTGCTTCATCACGGACGATCCGGTCGCCGACGACTTCTTCCCCGACGTCCACGACCTCCTCGTCGACATGGTAGGCGAGGACACCGACCCCAAGTCCAGCGCTTCTACTGCTGCTGTCCCGTACGTGTTCTTGTCTTTCCTGTTAAAGGTTCTGCCACAGTTCCTTGTTCTAGTCCTTGTCCTACACATGATAGGTTCTACTTCATATATGCTACTTGCTATACTGTCTGCTTTAGATATGATAGGCTACGGTTCATATATGCAGAAGCTATTTACCTTCTCTCTGTCAGAATGCATGACTTGTTTTATCTCTACTATATTAGTCATGCTTTATCTAGTATTTCTGTTAATAAAATCATTTGGTAAATTGCTCATATTTCCAACAATCCAAAAACCTTATTATAGGCAATTTACCCTAAGTGGTTTTGCTGCTTCCATGAGACCTCCTATGTTTGAGGGTATCCACTATAAGAGGTGGCGCGTGAGAGCAGTCTTGTGGTTTCAAACCATGAGTTGCTATGACGCCACTCTCGGCAAACCTGAAGGAGAGCTTGATGCTCAACAGGCACAAGCTTTTCAGAAAATGGATACTCTGTTTAAGGCTGCTCTCTTGAGTGTTCTTGGTGAGAACATAGTTGATGCTTATGCGTCAATTGATAATGGAAAAGATATGTGGGATGCACTCGAGGTCAAGTTTGGGGTCTCGGATGCTGGCACTGAGCTGTACATCATGGAGCAATTCTATGATTACAGGATGACTGAAGAGCGCTCCGTGGTTGAGCAAGCTCATGAGATACAGTCATTTGCTAGAGAACTTGAGCACTTCAGTTGTATGCTACCGGACAAGTTTGTTGCCGGAGGTATCATCACTAAGCTTCCTCCTTCATGGAGGAACTTTGCTACCTTGCTGAAGCATAAGAGGCAGGAGTTTTCCGTCCCGGATCTCATTGGCACTCTTGATGTGGAAGAAAAGGCGAGAGCAAAGGACACACGTGCTCGAGGTATTGAGGGAGGATCTAGTGCCAATGTGGTACAGAAGCAGAACTTCCAGCCCAACAAGTTCAAGAACAAGGGCAAGTTTGATGGAAAAGCAAAGTTTGATGGGAAGAACAAGGCTGTGCAACACACGAACTTCAAGAAGAAGAATGGCAAGAAGAAAGGTGCTTGTCATGTGTGTGGGGATCCTGATCATTGGGCTCCTAGTTGCCCTAATCGCTATGACAAGCGTCATCCTGGGAAAGGCGGCAAGACCGCTAATGTTGTCATTGGAGACACTGACATGAAGGATGCTGGGTATGGTATATTTCCCACTATTCTTTCAGTATGTCATTCTCCTGACTGGTTGATTGACACGGGTGCTAATGTGCATGTATGCGGTGATATTTCCATGTTTTCGTCTTATCAGACCGCAGGGACTTCAACCATGCTGATGGGCAACGGTTCAAGTGCTTCTGTTCGTGGTGTTGGCACGGTCGATCTGAAGTTTACTTCGGGGAAGATCGTGCGGCTGAAGAACGTGCATTATGTCCCCTCCGTCAATAAAAATCTTGTTAGCGGATCTCTTCTGTGTAGAGATGGCTACAAGCTTGTCTTTGAGTCGAATAAATTTGTAATATCCAAGTATGGAACCTTTGTTGGTAAAGGCTATGAGTCAGGAGGCTTGTTTCGTTTATCCTTATCAGACGTTTGCAATAAAGTTGTTAATCATATTTGCAACAATAGTGAATCCAATGTGTGGCATTCACGTCTTTGTCATGTTAACTTTGGTTGCATGTCGCGACTAGCGAAGTTGAACTTAATCCCTAGTTTCACCACCGTCAAGGGATCTAAGTGTCAAGTGTGTGTGCAAGCTAAGCAACCTCGTAAGTCTCACACGACTGCGGAAATAAGAAATCTTGCACCACTAGAGCTCATACATTCAGATCTATGTGAAATGAATGGTGTGTTGACAAAAGGTGGAAAGAAATATTTCATGACGTTAATTGATGACTCCACTAGATACTGCCGTGTGTATCTTCTGAAATCTAAGGATGAGGCTTTGAACTTTTTCAAGATCTATAAAGCTGAAGTGGAAAACCAACTTGATCGGAAAATCAAGAGGCTTAGGTCCGACCGTGGTGGAGAGTATTTTTCCAATGAGTTTGATGCTTTTTGTGCGGAACATGGTATAATCCATGAGAGGACGCCTCCCTACTCACCTCAGTCAAATGGGGTGGCCGAAAGAAAGAACCGTACTCTAACTGATTTGGTTAACGCCATGTTAGACACATCGGGTCTCTCCAAGGCATGGTGGGGGGAGGCGATATTGACAGCATGTCATGTCCTGAACCGAGTCCCCACAAAGAACAAAGAGATAACTCCATTCGAGGAATGGGAGAAGAAAAGGTTAAAACTCTCTTATCTGCGAACATGGGGTTGTTTGGCGAAAGTCAATGCTCCAATTTCAAAGAAGCGGAAGCTTGGACCAAAGACTGTGGATTGTGTTTTCCTGGGATATGCTTTTCATAGCATTGGCTATAGATTCTTGGTTGTAAAATCTGAGGTACCTGACATGCATGTCGGTACGATCATGGAGTCGAATGATGCGACTTTCTTTGAAGATATCTTTCCCATGAAGGATATGGCTACCTCATCTAATCAGGAGATGCCTAGTTCATCGAATCAGGAACCAGTTACAATTACCGAACCTACAATTTCGATGGAACACTTTGAAAGTCCTGTGGAGGAGAACAATGAAGTTCCTATTAGGAGCAAGAGACAGAGGACTGCAAAGTCCTTTGGTGATGATTTTCTTGTGTACCTCATAGATGACACTCCCAGTTCTATTTCAGAGGCCTATGCATCTGAAGATGCTGACTACTGGAAGGAAGCGGTTCGTAGCGAGATGGATTCCATCTTGGCGAATGAAACTTGGGAGATAACTGATCGTCCTTATGGGTGCAAACCTATAGGATGCAAATGGGTATTCAAGAAGAAGCTTAGGCCTGATGGTACTATTGAAAAGTACAAGGCTCGGCTCGTGGCTAAGGGTTATACCCAAAAGGAAGGTGAAGACTTCTTTGATACTTACTCACCTGTGGCTCGACTGACCACTATTCGAGTTCTACTTTCACTAGCTGCCTCGCATGGTCTTCTCGTTCATCAAATGGATGTTAAGACTGCTTTCCTAAATGGAGAGTTGGACGAGGAAATTTATATGGAACAACCAGATGGGTTTGTACTAGATGGTCAGGAAGGGAAAGTGTGCAAGTTGCTGAAGTCTTTGTACGGACTTAAGCAAGCACCCAAACAGTGGCATGAGAAGTTTGAAAGAACTTTAACAGCTGCAGGCTTTGTTGTGAACGAAGCTGACAAATGTGTGTACTATCGCCATGGTGGGGGCGAGGGAGTTATCCTGTGCTTGTATGTTGATGACATACTGATTTTCGGAACCAATCTGAATGTTATTAAGGAGGTCAAGGATTTCCTATCTCGTTGTTTTGAGATGAAGGATTTAGGAGTGGCTGATGTCATTCTGAACATCAAGTTGTTGAGAGACGATGATGGTGGGATTACATTGCTTCAATCTCACTATGTGGAAAAGATCTTGAGTCGCTTTGGCTATAGTGACTGCAAGCCCTCTCCAACACCATATGATGCTAGTGTGTTGCTTCGAAAGAATCAAAGAATTGCTAGAGACCAATTGAAGTATTCTCAGATTATTGGCTCGCTTATGTACTTAGCCAGTGCTACAAGACCTGACATCTCTTTTGCTGTTAGCAAACTGAGTCGGTTTGTTTCAAAACCAGGAGATGTGCATTGGAAAGCTCTAGAAAGAGTTTTGCGTTATTTGAAAGGCACTGCAAATTATGGAATTCACTACACCGGGCATCCAAAGGTGCTTGAAGGGTATAGTGACTCAAACTGGATCTCAGATGCTGATGAGATAAAGGCCACGAGCGGTTATGTATTCACTCATGGAGGTGGCGCTGTTTCTTGGAAGTCTTGCAAGCAGACCATCTTAACGAGGTCAACAATGGAAGCAGAACTCACAGCACTAGATACAGCTACGGTTGAAGCAGATTGGCTTCGCCGGCTCTTGAATGACTTGCCGGTTGTTGAGAAACCTGTACCGGGTGTCCTTATGAACTGCGACAATCAAACTGTGATCACGAAAGTGAGCAGCTCAAAGGATAACATGAAGTCATCAAGACACGTTCAGAGAAGGTTAAAGTCTGTCAGGAAAATGAAAAACTCCGGAGTTATTGCGTTGGATTATATCCAAACATCTAAAAATCTGGCAGATCCTTTTACCAAGGGTCTATCACGTAATGTGATAGATAATGCATCGAGGGAGATGGGTATGAGACCCACAATATGAGTTGTTCACAGTGGTAACCTATTCTTTATGATCGGAGATCCCGTGAATTAGATGTGGAAGACAAGCTGTTGGTCAACTGAGAGGAGAGTATCCTTACTATTCACAATACCACTCCATGAAGATGCAATACTCTCCTAATCTGCATGGCAGGTTGATGTATATCTTAATGTGTTCTAAGTGGCTTATTTAAGCAGAGATGTTATCCTGCAGAACATCTTTTGAAGAACACACCTATATGAGTCTGATTGTCAAACGTTGCAATCTATGAGAGTAGGGTTCTCTCTAGTAAACTCATGAAAGGTCACGGAGTATGACGCATAAGCTCCACCCACGAGGAAGATCCACGGTAGCCACGTATCGGTCAAGGCTTTATGTGAAGCTAGATTCGCAGAAAACTTGCAGTTCAAGGCCTAGTCCACTGTTCAGGTTGCTTACTAGTGTAGCATAGAGTTCTAGGTGGAAATTCAACTTAACAGTCTCCACTGCAGTACCGGTATATAAAACAGTGTTCTGGAACCAAAGGCAAATTTCTGTGTGCCTCTGGGATCTGGTGGGGGATTGCTGGAATTTAGTCTATTTTGGGCAGCCCAATAACTATTTCAGAAATTCCTAATAAATCCTAGAGGCCCACTTAGCCCATTTGTGCAAGGCAAGGGATACTACTAAAGTTTAGTCCCACATTGCTAGTTTAGTGGGAGTTGGACCTCCTTATAAGGGAAGTTCTTTCCCCACTTGTACGAGCATGAGAACAAGAGGGATATCCACGCGCGCTCCTCCTCCGCCGCCCGCCTCGCCACGCCACGCCTCGCCTCGTCACGACGCGCCGCGGGAATGAGCCGAGCCGATATCTAAATTTTTGCCATGCACGACGGGTATACGAAAGGTCACGTGGGAGTTGAAACGTTTTCTCTAGTGGACACAGAATTCGAACGGCGCGCCTCTTCGGCCGCTGCCTGTTCGCTTCGTCTCCCTTCATTGCTTCACCTCCTGCCGCAGCCTCTTCGCGTCCTTCTCCTGTGCCTATATAAGAGAGGTCGCTCCTCTCCAGAGAGACACAACAGAAGCTCCTTGTGACGCCCCGAGACCGTTGTGCCAGGTGTCCTCTAGTTATTCGCTGTTGTTGCCTTGTCTTTTGCTTCTGTGCTGCATCTTGCCATGTCATCATCCGCATTGCATCATCATGTTTTCAAAACTTGCATCCGTCCCGGCCTCCCCGTTCTCTCCGTTGTCCGTTCTGAGCCCAGACACACTTGCACGCGCCCACGGCATGTCCGAAATAGTATTTTATAAGTGGCCGGAAAATGTTCTCGGAATGGGTTGAAAGTTGGCATGTGGTGTTGTTATGTTGTTAGTAGATCGCCTGCCAAGTTTCATCGCATTCGGAGCTCATTTGATTGCCCAACCGTTAAACTATAGCGGCATTATAGCCGGTCAAACGTCGGGCGTTTTCGGTCTTCGGAAATAGTCGCCGGGCCTTCTATCTTCCCTTTGCTCAGCCTGAGGCCTTCTGCACAGTCCACTACCTACCACCAGCCCAACCTAACCTCTCCCGTCAGCCTGCAGCCCTCCTCCCGCGCGCGTCCGAAATCGGTTCCGGACCCGACCCGGACAGTCGTCACCGTTGGATCCGGAACATCCCCAAACATCTACAAAATATCACCGTTTTCTTATTTGGACACCCTAACCTATTTATTCATGATTGTCCGATTGCGATCGGAGGGACGATTTAGCCCCTAGTCTAACCCACTCACTATATAAACCTAGACCAACCCTAGATCCTAGGCAGTTTGTCCCTTCCATCGATCCCATCCGCCGCCACTCTCCTTGCTTTCAACGCCGGCCAATCCCCTCTGTTTTCAATCGATCTGTCCATCCACCTGCATCTCCCATCACCAGCCTCATCCACATCCCCACCTCCTCTTTCCTCAGTCTTCCCCGCAGCCAGCCGACGCCCGATCCAGGATGGATCGAGGCCACGGCCTCGCGTGCCTCTGCCTCGCCGGTGGCCGGCCACTCAAACATCAGCAGCAGTCATCGGAGGTCCCAACGCCGTGCTCCTCCCTCACCGCAGCAGCAGCGCGGCCCCGAGCAGCCTTTGCTTCGAGCTCGCGCGCCCGGTCGCAAGTCGCTGCCCGAGCTCCTCCTTCTTCGAAGCTTCCCCTCGTGCGCCCCGTCCTCGACCCTGCTGCTGGACTCGGACCCGGATGCCCCTGCGACCAAGTTCACCGGGAGACCACCAAGCCGCTGCTGGACTCGCTAGCCTCCCGCGCTGGAGACCTCTGCTTTCGCGTCGCTGCCGTGAAGCTCTGTCAGACTGGAGCAGCACCAGACCAGCAGGACCGTCGCGTCCCTCTGCTTCGTTCTCGTCCTTCTCCTTCCCCGTTCCCTCCCTGAATCTCTCTCTCCCTTTTTTATTCAAGTAATAGCAGTTTCCACTTCCCTCATGGAGCTCCCACACAGGTCCTCCCCGTCGTTCCGCGCCAGATCCGGCCGAGGACCGCTGGATCTCGCCGCCTCCGCCATGAACCCGTCCATCCCCGACCTCCTGTGCGCGCCGCCGCGGCCTCTGCATCATCTGCATCGAGCAGGTGGTCGCCTGCTCGAGCCTCTGCCTCGCTCGCCCGTGTTGACCTCGTCCGAGCGCGCGTGGACCGGTCAACTCCGTCCCCTGGGCCGGCCCTTCTCCTCCTCTTCTTCCAGCCAGGCCTTGGCCCGATGTGAGAAACTCCTCCAGCCTGATCCTGTTTGGCCCGATAGCTCAGATTCGGTCCATATATGTTTTTTTGCTGTGCGCTGCGATTTTCCTAATTGTTCAGAAAACTGCAGTTTTACCGAATGACCCCTAAGCTCCATGCATATTGTAACTCTCAAACCGTACATCACATGTAAATAACTTATATATGGAAAATGCTTAAAATTGTGTCTAGTTTCATAATATGCAACTTTCATCTATGTTTAAAATGTTTAAAATGCCGTTTGGCTAAATTTGCTCCTATGCCATGCTAAAATGATTTATTTCATAACTATTTAACCGTAGCTCCAAATTTAATAAACTTTATATGTAAATGGGGTAGAATTTTGCCTAGTTTAACATGGTGGCATCACTTTGCATGTTTAACAACTCTAAAATTGTGTTTAGGGTAGAACAGTACCAAACCTAAAATATGCATATGGGGATTTACCGGAATTGTTGTTTGTTGTTTCCGGCCTCATTTAAACTTGCCTAGATAGGTAGTTTTGTTTGGCTTCACCCCTTCCCATGTTAATCAACATTTAATCTTGTTGGGTACATAAACGAGAGAGAACTAAATAACTTGAATGTGGTGTTTCGTCAATATGCAGCGGAGTTGCATATTGAGCTCCACTTAATTTGTAGGATTGTTTGTGCACTTTGCCATGCCATGCTTCATTAAACCGGACATGCATCATACTTGATTGTGCATCATGCCATGTTTATGTGATGGTTGTTTACTATGTGGTTTGCTTCTTTCTGGTGTTGCTTCTTCTCGGTAATCCGGTAATGTCGCGTTTGTGAGGAACCGTTCGATTTCGTCCGTTTGCCTTCTTCATGGACTCGTTTTTCTTCCTTGCGGGATTTCAGGCAAGATGACCATACCCTCGAAATCACTTCTATCTTTGCTTGCTAGATGCTCGCTCTTTTGCTATGCCTATGCTGCGATACCTACCACTTGCTTATCATGCCTCCCATATTGTTGAGCCAAGCCTCTAACCCACCTTGTCCTAGCAAACCGTTGTTTGGCTATGTTACCGCTCTGCTCAGCCCCTCTTATAGCGTTGTTAGTTGCAGGTGAAGATTGAAGTTTTGTTCCTTGTTGGAACATGGAGATGTTGTTCCTTGTTGGAACATGTTTACTTGTTGGGATATCACAATATATCTTATTTAATTAATGCATCTATATACTTGGTAAAGGGTGGAAGGCTCGGCCTTATGCTTGGTGTTTTGTTCCACTCTTGCCCCCCTAGTTTCCGTCATATCGGTGTTATGTTCCCGGATTTTGCGTTCCTTACGCGGTTGGGTGATAATGGGAACCCCTTGACAGTTCGCCTTGAATAAAACTCCTCCAGCAATGCCCAACATTGGTTTTACCATTCACCACGTAGCCTCTTTTCCCTTGGGTTTCGCGGACTCAAGGGTCATCTTTATTTTAAACCCCCCGGGCCAGTGCTCCTCTGAGTGTTGGTCCAAAACGGGCAGCCTGCGGGGCCACCTCGGGGCAACTCGAGGGTTGGTTTTACTCGTAGCTTGACCTATCCGGTGTGCCCTGAGAATGAGATATGTGCAGCTCCTATCGGGATTTGTCGGTGCATCGGGCGGCTTTGCTGGTCTTGTTTTACCTGTCGAAATGTCTTGTAACCGGGATTCTGAGTCTGATCGGGTCTTCCCGCTAGAAGGAATATCCTTCGTTGACCGTGAGAGCTTGTCATGGGCTAAGTTGGGACTCCCCTGCAGGGATTTGAACTTTCGAAAGGCGTGCCCACGGTTATGGGCAGATGGGAATTTGTTAACGTCCGGTTGTAGAAAACCTGAAGTTGACCTAGATTAAAATACATCAACTGCGTGTGTAGTCGTGATGGTCTCTTCTCGGTGGAGTTCGGGAAGTGAACATGGTGTTGGAGTTATGCTTGACGTAGGTTGTTCTAGGATCACTTCTTGATCATAGTTGTTCGACCGTGCTTTTTCCTTCTCTTCTCGCTCTCATTTGCGTTTGTTAGCCACCATATATGCTAGTCACTTGCTGTAGCTCCACATCATACCTTTACCTTACCCATAAGCTTAAATAGTCTTGATCGCGAGGGTGCGAGATTGCTGAGTCCCCGTGGCTCACAGATACTTCCAAAACTAGCTTGCAGGTGCAGATGAGTCCGTGCAGATGATGCAACCAAGCTCAGGAGGAGCTCGATGAAGATCTTGTCCTTTGTGTTGTTTCGTTCTAGTTGATCAGTAGTGGAGCCCAGTTGGGGTCGATCGGGGACCTTGTCGCATTTGGGGTTCTTCTTTTATTTTGGTTCCGTAGTCGGACCTTGATTGTTTCGGATGTTGTAATGCTTTATTCATGTAATTGTGTGAAGTGGCGATTGTAAGCCAACTATGTATCTCTTTCCCTTATGTATTACATGGGTTGTGTGAAGATTACCTCACTTGCAACATTGCTTTCAATGTGGTTATGCCTCTAAGTCATGCTTCGACACGTGGGAGATATAGCCGCATCGAGGGCGTTACAAGTTGGTAATCAGAGCCTTCCCCGACCTTAGGAGCCCCCCCTGCTTGATCGAATTAGCTGACGTTGTTGAGTCTAGAAAAATGTTTTGAGTCATTTAGGATTATATATATCAGAGAGTTAGGAATTCTTTTTACTCCTCAGTCCCTTCATCGCTCTGGTAAGGCATCCTGACGTAGAGTTTTGACTCTTCTCTTCTCAAATTTCACAAAAAAAAAATTAGGATGACGCGGGTATCTTGGAATTGTTCCGATGGTTTTGTAACGAGAACATTGTTCTTGGTGCCTCCTGACATTTAGGGGTTGTGGCAGTGTCCCGGGGAGTTGAGCTCCGAGGTGTTGTCGTCACAATTTTATCGTTGTAGTTCTGGAATACCTGAGTTTAGTTTCCCCGACATCGAAAATCTCTTTTATGCAGTTGTTGGTGAGATAACCTCGACGCCACCCAGTACTGGGGCGGGAGTTCGGGAGTATTGCCATAACTCGTATAACGGATGCTTTTCGAAGGTTGAGGTAGAAGATTTCCGAAGGTTTCTTGGTTATGTGTTGAAGGATGGATACAGCTGGATGTATGATTTGTTAGTTTGGGTGAGATATTATGCTTCCCCTATATCCCCAACACCTGATTGCATAATCGGGAAGTTTCGGGAGTTTATAAGTGGGAATTCAAGTAGATCTTAGGATATCTTTCCGACAGATGTATGATATGAAATTGGGGTTCGACGTCTAGTGGTCTGCCTATCCACAGTTGGTTTTACAGTGGTCTCGTTGTGTCTTAAAGAGTCCTTGGCTATGCCGACTCGGGGACGCTTCGTATGTCATGTGCACTGCCTTGTACATGATGGTGATGTACGATCGAGCCCGTGTAGGCCCCACCACGAAAACTTCGGATGAAATCTCTATCATATGTTTGTTTCGGCTTATTCTGCAAGCCAATCCTTTGTTTTGTTTTGAGTTGTGGTATTCGAGTTGCTTCGAAGTCAAGTGTTGATTCCATACCTTCCCTAAGCGGTGTTCTCATATTTCTATGTGAATACTAATCCTTGTTGATAACCGAGATTGTCATGTTAATTCTTTTTCAACCGGTGTGTTTTCTCTTCAAGTGGATCCGATCATTTCAACATCCGCAAGATCAATTATCAGTTCTTATCAACGGTGCTCATTTTATCTGTCCCAAGATGCCTTTGTTTTCCGCCCACCCACCCTTGTTTTTTATTCGAAGACTCAGATTTCTTAATCAAGTATCATCTCATTGATGAGAAGTCTCTCCATTCTTTTACGTTAATGTTCTTATCCGGTGATTCTCATGAAGATTCTAATGGAGCTTCAAGCTCATCATTCGTCGTTCTTTTCTTCTCTAGTGGTTTCAAGTCAAGCTTTGTTGATCATATCTTTTCCTCGTTACAATGCTTACTTGTGCCGGTGCACCTCTTAATCTTCCCCGCTTGCCATTCAATTGTTCCGGAGTGTTCAAGATATCTCAAAGATTCGTGTTTCCACTCTGCTTTCGTAATCCTTTCAAGCTCTTTCGAGGTTGTTATCTCATTCTAGCCATTTAATCTTACCGGTGCATTCTCTCTTTTAAATCATTCTACGGTGTTTCTTTTGAGTGGGCCCTAACCCACAGGTCTTTTCCCAGGATCTTACCTGACTCTTCTAATTTTTCCTGGAGTTACTCCCAAATTCTTTTCGAAGTTTGACGTAAGAATGAAATGTCATCAGTCAAATGTCTTTCTCCAAGATCTGTCAAATTCTTTTCATCGTTGGTTCAGCCTTTCCAATCTTAATTCTGGAGTGCCTCTACAATTTTTGGTGGTGCTTCTCATCGTCATTATCAACATTTGAAGACCTAAGAAATGTTTCCTCTATATCTTATCCGTTCTCTCAAAGATTCGTGATTCTAGCTTGATGCCATACTCTCATAATTGTTTTGATTGTTAGAATTTTTTTCATCCTCCCGGAGCAATTCAGGAGTCTTTTCAGTTTGATTCTTCGGAGCCCATCATTTCAGGATTATTCATTCTCAGCTTTCAGTTATCATTCTCTAAATCTTACCGGTGCTTCATTCAAATATTCTCTAGTAAGTTCGAGATCTAGTCGTCCTCATGTATCAAATCCCCTCAAGTATCGTCTTTCATTTTCCAATTCTTTCCGGTGATTTGTGTCCTTGCCACTTTCATTTTTCAATCCTAACGGTGGTTCGTGCAAGAGTTCTCGTCATTCGTTATCGTATATATTCATTCGTTCTTCTCAATCCTACCGGTAACTTGTGAAGACGTTCTCAAGTCATGCTATATCTATCTCAATCCTTTCGACAAGAATAAGTAGTGTGCCAAATCCGTTGATTGTCATCAATTTAATTGGTGAAGGATACACATAACATAATTCTTATTCTTGATTCACCCAAATGATTAATTCTTTATTCCGGAGGCTCATCAAATTCTCGGTTCGAGATGCTTTATCTATTCTTTTCCCGGAGTTCCAAGTTTTCTCAATTATTTCATTGCGAAGATCCATCTAAGCATTGCAAGGCTTAACCTTGTGTTTTTCAACCGCCTTTTCCTTTCATCTCCATCATCCTTTTTGTTACCGGAGTTCTTCATGAAGGTTCTACATGATGGATTCATCAAGGATTTAATTCCTTCTCAAAGTGTTCATCGACATTCTTTGCTAAGAGGCTCAAGTTTTCTTCATCTTGCTATCCGGAGTGCAATTCTTTCTTCCGTATCATTGGAGGTGGTATTATGTCATTCTTGATAATTTGAGTTCATGTTTCATGATTCACATGTTATTAAGAATGAGGTATTTTAAATCCATCAATCTCGTCATTGGAGTTACCTTGGGTTATATTTCACCTAAAGCTTTCCCTAAGGATTGTTGCTATCTATGGTGCGTATAAATGATCCAATTTCTTCATTTATCCTTTCCGGTGCGATATACTTTCTCGTCAATTTGTTCATATCTATCCAATTCTTTTCCCACGAGTGGCAGGTTGTCACCTCATAATTTGAGATGTATTCCATAAGACCATATCAAGATTATTCTTTTCGTTGTTGTTTTTCCAACAAATCCGTTCGACCCTTCTCCTAAGGATACCTTTTCAAGCTCTTTTGTAGCAGAAGTTGGCATTTTCTTCTACATTCTTTTATCTCAATGATCTATCTTCTATTTCTCTCTTTCGGACGCATTGTCATGTTGCTCTTTTAAACCCATCATCTTGTTTTGTCAAAGATCATGTTCTTTTCATGCCTATCCATTTAACCGGAGTGTGTGCCAGCTGCTCAAGTTTTTTCATTTTATCAAGTCTTTCATCTCTTTTAACCGGAGTGCTTTCAACATTGTTCTTCTTTGTTGTATTCTTTCTTCTAATTTGTCCAACCTTTTCAAGGTTCTTTGGTCTCACTCGCTTGTCAAAGAAGCAACTTAGCTTTACCTCTCCTCTTCCTCTTCCGTTTTCCCTCCGGTGCCATCCCTAGGATCTCGGGTCGAGATCCTCTCGTAGTGGTGGAGTGTTGTGATGCCCCGAAACCGTTGTGCCAGGTGTCCTCCAGTTATTCGCTGTTGTTGCCTTGTCTTTTGCTTGCGTGCTGCATCTTGCCATGTCATCATCCACATTACATCATCATGTTTTCAAAACTTGCATCCGTCCCGGCCTCCTCGTTCTCTCCGTTGTCCGTTCTGAGCCCAGACACACTTGCACGCGCCTGCGGCATGTCCAAAATAGTATTTTATAAGTGGCCGTAAAATGTTCTCAGAATGGGTTGAAAGTTGGCATGTGGTGTTGTTATGTTGTTAGTAGATCGCCTGCCAAGTTTCATCGCATTCGGAGCTCGTTTGATTGCCCAACCGTTAAACTATAGCGGCATTATAGCCGGTCAAACGTCGGACGTTTTTGGTCTCCGGAAACAGTCGCCGGGCCTTCTCTCTTCCCTTTTCTCAGCCTGAGGTCTTCTGCACAGTCCACTACCTACCGCCAGGCCCAACCTAACCTCTCCCGTCAGCCCGCGGCCCTCCTCCCGCGTGCGTCCGAAATTGGTCCCGGACCCGACCCGGACAGTCGTCACTGTTCGATCCGGAACATCCCCAAACATCTACAAAATATCACCGTTTTCTTATTTGGGCACCCTAACCTATTTATTCGCGATCGTCCGATTGCGATTGAAGGGACGATTTAGCCCCTAATCTAACCCACTCACTATATAAACCTAGACCAACCCTAGATCCTAGGCAGTTTGTCCCTTCCATCCATCCCATCCGCCGCCACTCTCCTTGCTTTCAACACCGGCCAATCCCCTATGTTTTCAATCGATCTGTCCATCCACCTGCATCTCCCATCGCCAGCCTCATCCACATCCCCGCCTCCTCTTTCCTCACTCTTCCCCACAGCCAGCCGGCGCCTGATCCAGGATGGATCGAGGCCACAGCCTCGCGTGCCTCTGCCTCGCCGGTGGCCGGCCACTCAAACATCAGCAGCAGTCATCGGAGGTCCCAACGCCGTGCTCCTCCCTCACTGCAGCAGCAGCGCGGCCCCGAGCAGCCTTTGCTTCGAGCTCGCGCGCCCGGTCGCTAGTCGCTGCCCGACCTCCTCCTTCTTCGAAGCTTCCCCTCGTGCGCCCCAACCTCGACCCTGCTGCTGGACTCGGACACGGATGCCCCTGCGACCAAGTTCACCGGGAGACCACCAATCCGCTGCTCTCCTCCCTCGCTAGCCTCCCGCGCCGGAGACCTCTGCTTTCGCGTCGCTGCCGTGAAGCTCTGTCGGACTGGAGCAGCACCAGACCAGCAGGACCATCGCGTCCCTCTGCTTCCTTCTCGTCCTTCTCCTTCCCTGTTCCCTCCCTGAATCTCTCTCTCCCTTTTTTCTTCAGGTAATAGCAGTTGCCACTTCCCTCATGGAGCTCCCACGCAGGTCCTCCCCGTCGTTCCGCGCCAGATTCGGCCGAGGACCGCTGGATCTTGCCGCCTCCGCCATGAACCCGTCCATCCCCGACCTCCTGTGCGCGCCGCCGCGGCCTCTGCATCATCTGCATCGAGCAGGTGGTCGCCTGCTCGAGCCTCTGCCTCGCTCGCCCGTGTTGACCTCGTCCCAGCGCGCGTGGACCGGTCAACTCCGTCCCCTGGGCCGGCCCTTTTCCTCCTCTTCTTCCAGCCAGGCCTTGGCCCGATGTGAGAAACTCCTCCAGCCTGATCCTGTTTGGCCCGATAGCTCAGATTCAGTCCATATATGTTTTTTTTTGCTGTGCGCTATGATTTTCCTAATTGTTCAGAACACTGCAGTTTTACAGAATGACCCCTAAGCTCCATGCATATTCTAACTCTCAAACCGTGCATCACATGTAAATAACTTATATATGGAAAATGCTTAAAATTGTGTCTAGTTTCATAATATGCAACTTTCATCTATGTTTAAAATGTTTAAAATGCCGTTTGGCTAAATTTGCTCCTATGCCATGCTAAAATGATTTAATTCATAACTATTTAACCGTAGCTCCGAATTTAATAAACTTTATATGTAAATGGGGTAGAATTTTGCCTAGTTTAACATGGTGGCATCACTTTGCATGTTTAACAACTCTAAAATTGTGTTTAGGGAAGAACAGTACCGAACCTAAAATATGCATATGGGGATTTACCAGAATTGTTGTTTATTTTGGTTCCGTAGTCAAACTTTGATTGTTTCGGATGTTGTAATGCTTTATTCATGTAATTGTGTGAAGTGGCGATTGTAAGCCAACTATGTATCTCTTTCCCTTATGTATTACATAGGTTGTGTGAAGATTACCTCACTTGCAACATTGCTTTCAATGCGGTTATGCCTCTAAGTCGTGCTTCGACACGTGGGAGATATAGCCGCACCGAGGGCGTTACACTCCTCTTCCTCTCGCCACAAAGTTCCGACCACTGTGCTGCTGCTACGTTCTTCCCCATCCCGTCTTGCGGCGTGCACCGCAGGTCGGGACATTAGGCCTCTGAAACCGCACCTTTTGAGTCCTGTACGGGAGAAGGGTGATAAGGTTTTTGGGGAGCGCTCAGCGCGACTACTGGCTGCTTCATCACGGACGATCCGGTCGCCGACGACTACTTCCCCGACGACGACTTCTTCCCCGACGTCCACGACCTCCTCGACGACATGGCAGGCGAGGACACCGACCCCAAGTCCAGCGCTTCTGTTGCTGCTGTCCCGTACGTGTTCTTGTCTTTTCTGTTAAAGGTTCTGCCACAGTTCCTTGTTCTAGTCCTTATCCTACACATGATAGGTTCTACTTCATATATGCTACTTGCTATACTGTCTGCTTTAGATATGATAGACTACGGTTCATATATGCAGAAGCTATTTACCTTCTCTCTATCAGAACACATGACTTGTTTTATCTCTACTATATTAGTCATGCTTTATCTAGTATTTCTGTTAATAAAATTATTTGGTAAATTGCTCATATTTCCAACATATATTGCAACCAATTCCTGCATCAATTGAACTCAAAATAAAAATAAAAACTGTTTTGCTAAAGCACATCTAGATGTGCCATAAGTATTGCACATCTAAGTCCTATGTCACTGATCTTACATTGAGATTCGTGTGAATATTTTTTTCTTTTTTTTTCTTTTTCTCTTTATGCTTGATTCACTCATTTAGATGTGCAATAATTAGAGTACATCTAGATGTGCCCTAGACACACCCAAATGAAAATTCCTGCATCAACTGTACGGAGTATCAAAGGCGAAGCTATGTAGGTCCCCCCAACATGGAACCAACTTGTGAAGAAACAAAAATTCTGAGGGCTTAGATGAGAATTTTTTTAGCTGTTGCCCCCCCCCCTTTTGAACCTTTTTGAACCATAAAGTAGCAAAACCTTTTTGAACCATACATATGTGATTTACAAAAAAACTGAAAAAAATCCCAAACACTGGACACCACTATCACACAATGTGTAACAACTGGTTGGTTCTATCGCATTTGAGCTTTGGAACTCCACTACGATTTAGGATAAAACGTAGATGCTTGACCCAAAAGTCTCCTCTATCATTTCTCACCCGCACAGATGTCCCATATAATGGTTCTAGTCACCCTTTTTCCAGTAAAGTTTGTCTCAGCTTATTAATTGGATCACTCAATTAGTTAAGTAGTGACATGTATGAACAATTTTGCAGCAAACTGCAATCTAGGCTCAAATCCCATAGAACCAACCAATTGGAACCATTGAAAATTCCTCCACCTTTTCGTCGTTTTAAACGAGACCTAATTCTATAATTAATAGGTGACATCAATCAACATATACTTCCCTCAACATGTAAACATGTCACTTCAACGTACAACTATGCATAAAGAAGCCACACCTCTACTTGCAACTATGCATGAAAAAAGACTTTCCACTCCACTGTTCTACTTATATTGAATAAATGTTTTACAACAATAAGTAATTAAATACAATAAATCATATGTATTTTTAGTTTTAGTTACCATATTATGAATTCAAATATTCATGTTCCATATACAATCAAGATCTCATTTGAATTATATTGCAACCGATTCCCGCATCAATTGAACTCAAAATAAAGATGAAAAATTCCTGCATCAATCGTACGGAGCACCATCGAGTTAGTCGTATTTTGGAGGTCCAGAGTCCAATCTGATTCGAGCTCAGAACCTAATGCTAGCCCGAAGAACCTTAGTAATGGACCCCTTGCAAATACAATGACCTCTAAAGTAGCGAAAACATTTTCGAACCATATATATGTGATCTACAGAAAAGTGAGCCCAGGAAAATCCCAAGCACCGGAGGGCCACTATCACACAAGGTGTAACAACTGGCTGGTTCTATTGCATTTGAGCTTTGGAACCCCACTACGATTATTAGGATAAAACGTAGATGCTGGACCCAAAAGTCTCCTCTATCATCTCCCACCATACATTATCACATGCATGCATGCATACGGCGGCATTTAGCACCTCAGATTAGTTATCATGATTCATGAAACAGCAAACAAGCACATGATTGGATCGATTCGATCTCCGTCCAGGGAAAACACATAAAGAAGGACAAGTATATATGCTATGCCACGTCCATGGAGTCCGACGCGCGCGCCGGACGGCAACGGCAACGGGCCGGAGAGAAAGGCGACGGCCGGGCTGTCGCGATCCAGGTGCGTCAAACCTTCACCGTTGCTGGTGACGCGGCAAAAGCCAACAACTGTCGCGCTTGTGCTCGTTATTCCCCACCCTAGCTACCTATGTGTTCTCCAATTCGTCATTGTCTAGTCATTTGATTTGCTTTGCTTTGCCCTTTGGAATCTTGATGAGTTGACGCTTCACAGTGGTAGGCCGATTATATTGCTCGAATAACGTTGGAGGGATGTGGACCATCTGTTAGGACTAATCTTGATATTATTGTATCAGCATTTTAGTTTGGTTTTTCGTCATGCATGTAACTTAGGTGATCTAGGGAGTAGCTAGTCATCAAGACTTTAGTTGAGTGCACAGAGAAGGCGAGATGTCGGGCTGCCGTGCGATGCGACAAGCAAGGTGGGATGCCGATGGCGGCGAGAGGCTGCCGTGCTGTGTGATACGGCATCGTCGTGTGATGCGGCGAGTCGCACGAGGAGCTGGAGACCACTCTGGATGACCAAGAGAATTGGGTGAGCTAGTCGTTAGCTGCATGCATAGGTTAGTTGGTGAGCTAGCTAAAAGATAGGTTAGTTGATTGGCATGGACTGAGTGATTCAGTCATCGGGTGCATGCTAGTTGCGTCTGTTTGTGTAGTGGACGGTTGGCCGGCCGAGTTATCCGCAGCAGCGAGCGACTCCAGGAGGTGAAGGTGGACGTGCGTACGTGGGATTAGTTTCCCAGAGATGTGGCTGGCTAGTACGTGCGTGGGTCGAGTCCCCTGTGTATATATGTTGCACTTTGAGTTAATGAAAGGAAAGGCCGTGAGGGCTAGAGCAGCAACATGTAGCCACTGTATTAATCAAGGACGGAGCCTCTCGGCAAAGCTAGCGGATGGTCTGTTCCTTGGTCTACCTGTGTGTGTAGTGTGCGTTCAGGTGTTCTTGAGAGAAACCATAGAAAAAAGAAGAGAGAGTTGTGCGAGGCAGCTCGAGGTAGAAGAAGAAGAGCGGCGCTGCGAGGAGGCGGCGCCGACACCATCCACGCATAAAATCTGGTAAGGTCTCTTCGATCTTGGTTTCACAGATTATCTCCATGTGCAGTGGCCCTTTGGGTTAGTTCCTGATCAAGAGACTGAGACGATTGAAAATTTATAGAGTATGAGTTGCATGGAATCTCGAAAGAAAGGAAACTTGTGTTGTCTATGTCTTAAATTTCTCTAGCATTTAAAACGGCATGGCATCCGATTCTCTAGATTCTCCTATTCATGCATCTCTTCTACAGTACATAAGCTTTTTTGGCACATGGGAGGGGATATGCCGAATTAAGATGTCGCTATAGGTCCCCAAAGAAACATGTCCTTGACATCATGACAAAAGATCGACTGATGCCAGCCCCCCGGCCAAGCAAACGCTCAACACGAACGTCACGATTTTACTAGCGATGATCGTGTTGATTATTTTTGAGATAATTAGTGGTTGGTTGAAGGTCTGAAATGTATGTTCCTTTTATTTATTTATGTAGAATTGTATTGAATAATTGTTGATGCAATATTGTGTAGGTACAAGAGGTATATATAAAAGCCAAGCCGAATCTGACCTAGCCCTATTACAAACTGAGTAGGAGTCCTAACCCTATTACAAGTTGTATTCTAACATCCCCGCAGTGTCAACGGTAGGCTCTACGACGTTGAGACTGAAACGAATATCTTGAAACGGAGTAGTCGCGAGGGCTTTAGTAAAGATATCAGTGAACTGAGTAGAAGTAGGCACGTGGAGAACGCGAACTTGACCGAGAGCCCCTTCTCTCGAACAAAATGAATGTCGATCTCAATATGCTTGGTGCGACGGTGTTGAACCAGATTCCCTGACATGTAGATAGCTGAAATATTATCACAGTAAACAATGGTAGCTTGCTGAATAGGACGGTGCAGCTTCGACAACAACTGGCGCAACCAAACCGTATCAGCAACTTCATGAGCCACATCGCGGTACTCAACTTCAGCAGACGAGAGGGAGACCGTAACCTGCCTTTTTGAAGACCAAGAAACCAAATTGTTATCAAGAAAAACACAAAATCCGGATGTGGACCTACGAGTATCTGGACAATCAGCCTAGTCTGCATCAGAGTAAGCTGTCAAGGAGGTGGGAGAGGATTTGTTGATATGAAGACCTAAGTTTAGTGTGCCTTTGAGATATCGAAGAATACGTTTGACATGATTGTAGTGTGAAACACGAGGATCATGCATGTATAAACAAGCTTGTTGAACAACAAAAGAAATTTTAGGGCGAGTGAGAGTGAGATACCGAAGTGCACCGGTAAGACTATGATAAAGAGAAGGATCAGAGAAAGGATCACCGTCGGCAGAGAGTTTGGAACCTGTATCAACAGGGTATGAGAAGTTTGACAATCAAGCATACCAGCACGAGAAAGAAGATCCAGAGTGTACTGCCGTTGAGACAAGAAAAGACCAGAAGAGTCACGGATAACAACAATACCTAAAAAGTGATGAACAAGACCTAAATCTGTCATAGAAAATTCGTGGCGAAGAAGAGAGATAATATGATTTAAAAATTATTGTGAGGAAGTTGTGAGGATAATATCATCAACATATAAAAGAAGGTAAGCAGTGTTGGTGTTGTGATGAAAGGTAAATAGAGAAGTGTCAGAACGGGAAGGGGGTAAAACCAATGGTTTGAACATAAGTAGAAAAGCGTTGGAACCAGACACGTGGTGCTTATTTAAGACCATAAAGAGATTTTTAAAGAAGACAAACATGATTAGGATATGAGGAATGTTCGAAGCCAAGAGGTTGTTGACAATAGACTGTTTCTTGGAAAGAGCCATGAAGAAAAGCAATTTTGACATCTAGTTGATGAATTGGCCAGGAAGAAGAGATGACGATGCTAAGGACTGCGAATAGTGTTGGGCTTGACAACTGGAGAGAAAGTCACATCATAATCGATACCGTGTTGCTGAGAGTGATCACGGCACACCCATAGAGCCTTATAACGTGCAAGACTCCCATCAGAATTAAATTTATGGCGAAAAACCCATTTTCCCGAAACGATATTTGTATTGGAAGGATGAGGAACTAACTGCCACGTGTTATTCTGCAGGAGGGCATCATATCCATCTTTCATAGCTACGGCCCAATCAAGATCTAGGAGAGCTGATTTGTAAGATTTGGGTAGAGAGGAAGGAGATAAAGATGCATGAAGATTAAGACGATCTTTTGCAGGTAAACGAAACCCGGACTTGGCACGTGTGCACATGGTATGATCGTTAGTAGGAGCTGAAACGGGAATAGCATGAGCAGGAGGGGTGGGGGAAGATATGGTGAACGCGTCCGACACAACGGAGGAAGCGGACGCGGGAGATGGCGGTGAAGACTGCGGCGGCAGGAGGTCTGCCGCGTCAGAGTGTAACGTGTTTTCCTCTGCCAGGACAGAGGTGGTGACAGAAGTGGCGGGGGCAGGATCCGCTACTGCGGCTGGTTTCGCTGGATAGGTCAGCGGGTGAAAGAAGGGAAGATGATTCCGAGGAGAGGGACTAGTGGACGGCGTGGATGAGTTGGGATCTAATTGTTGATGCTCGGAAAAGGTAAAAATGTTTTCAGCAAATGTTATATGACGAGACACATGAACACGACCACTAACAAGATCTAGACAATGATAACCCTTGTGCTCGTCACAAAAACCTAGATGGACACACGGGATAGAGCGTGTGGAAAGTTTGTTAGGAGAAGTGGAGTAGGAGTTTGGGAAACAAAGACAATCGAAGACGCGAACGTCGGAGTAATTTGGATGAGAGAGAAATAAAGAGAAGTAAGGAGTAGTTTGTGGGTTAACTTTAGATGAACGAATATTGAGTAAATATGTGGCCGTGTGGAGTGCCTCTGCCCAGAACATCGAAGGCATAGAAGATTGAACAAGCAGAGTGCGAATAATGTCATTAAGAGTACGAAGAGAACGCTCGGCTTTGCCGTTTTGAGGGAAGGTATAAGTACATGAGAAACGCAAGAGAATTCCATATTGTAGAAAGAAATTTTGATTTTTAAAGTTGTCAAATTCACTATCATTATCACATTGTATGAATCTTATAGGAAGGAAAAAGTGGATCGAGACATATCGCTGAAAGTTAAGGAATATATTATGAACATCGGATTTGTTGCGTAAAGGAAAAGTCCAAACATAATGAGTAAAATCATCAAGAATCACGAGATAATACTTAAAACTAGATACTTTCTATTGGTGATGTCCAGAGATCACAATGAAATAATTCAAAAGGAAAAGTACTAGAGGATTGAGAGGAACTAAAGGGAAGGCAAACATGTTTGCCCAATTGACATGACTGACACATAGAAGAATTATGAAAGTCTTTATTATGAGGTATTGAAAATTCACTAAGAAGTGTGGATAACACATTTTTATTGGGATGGCCGAGACGTTGGTGTCACATATCAACAGAGGCCACCATAGATGTTGGAGGAGCAGTGGCTGGAACACCATGGAAAGAATATAAATCACCGGAGCTATTGAATCGTGCGATCTCGACCTTGGTCCGGTAGTCTTTCACAGACAAACCAAAGGGGTCAAACTCAACAGAAACAAGATTATCAGTGGTGATTTGGCGAACAGAAATAAGATTTTTAATAAAGGCAGGAGCTAAAAGAACATCACGAAGAAGCAAAGCCTTAGTTGGGGATTGGATTTGAGCCTGACCGACACAGTAAATAGGAAAGAAAGATCCATCACCGAGACTAATAGAGGGAAAAGATGAAGGTGTGCAAGAAGAAAACAAATTACTCGATGCAGACATATGACGAGAAGCACCAGAATCGAAAATCCAATCCGTACCTGAGTTTCCTTGTGCAGCAAAGTTGTTTATGGCCTATAGAAAAACAGCTTGGTCCCAGCTCGGAGTCGAAGTAGAGGCCGGTGTAGTCATGGGAACTTGTGGGTGTGGTGGTGTCGATAGTCGGGCCGACATAGACGTAAAGAGAGAGACACCATCATTGTACTGCTGCATGTAGGGGACGAGGAAGTTTCGCATTTGTGTATGCAAGTGCTGATAATTGGTTGTGATTCCTAAGCCCCTGTTGGTTCAATAATCCTTGAGGTCATTTGAGAAAAATTGTGGCTTGCTACAAACCTTGCATTTGGGCCCAACACCTTCCTTGCATTTTGTCGACCTCCGATGGGGAGGGGGGGGGGTCGGGAGCTCCCCTGGTTGATGTTGTGGACGAGAGAAGAAAGGGGGACATGTAGGTCCTACCTGTCATAACATCCAATATAACGGTCAGATAAACATAGTTAGCTTTTGTGCCATGTTAGCACTTACACATGGGCCACATTTGTCATAATCATGGTTAGTTTTCAGCAAATCGGCCATCCGTGTTTTTTAAGCGCATTAACTTTGAAGTGGTAGTGTTTTGTCAAAACAAGGTGGAATTTCGGACTCTAACCTTGAAATCGGCAGTTTTATGCTATGCACTCCCATATTTCATACATGTGTGGCACACTTTTACGGCATTTTATATTTTTTTGGAAATAAATAACATAATGTGTTTTTCTGGAAAATTTTGATCCATTCATCAACTATCGCAGTGGTACAAAGAACATCACAAGCAACAAAACTTACTTCTATGTCTGTAGACCGTCGCGATCACTACAATCACTATAGCAAGCCCAAGACGCGTCATCGTCATCGCCCCTCCATCATCGAAGCCGGACAAACCTTATTGTAGTGCACAATTGAGAAGTTATCGTGATAAGACCCCAAAAGACCATCACACCAAAACATCAACTGTTGACGATGAAGATAAGCGTAGATTGAAAGGATCCAACCTATAGACACACGCCGAATGAAGGACTAATACCGACCGAATCCACGAGATCCGTCGGAGATGCACCTCCACACACTTCGCAACAATGCTAGACGCATCAGACAAGATGAGAGGATCTTATTTCATCTTTAGAAAGCCGTCATCGTCTCACCTTCCTAGAAAAGACACGAACTTTAACCGACCCTAAAAATCACCTAAAAGCAGAGCAGAAATCTTCTAACGGGCAATGGCAGGTCCATTGTGCCTCCATGGCCGGCAGACCCGCGCCGACACTGATGGGAGACAGGTAAACAATAAAACGTTTATTATATGACACATATGTAAACCACCACCCGTTAAACGAAACTGATTGGTCGGTCAACCCTCTTTCTTCCGCGAGGTACTAAAAAATGCTGAAATGATAAGGGGACGAAGGACGCAGCCCGCGAACAGAGGTCCATCCATGTGCAGCAGCTGGATCCACGGCTGCGCTGACATGACCAAGAGATAAATCAAGCTGCAGCCGACGCACATGCAACTCGTGTGTCTCCGGCCATTTCCTCGCAAGCCCTCTCTAGCTAACCCAGAGCGCAGACTGATGATAAAAAAAGGGTGAAGGTCGTCGAGTCATCATGCGTTTGCCACCTGCAGTCTCCACGCTCCGGAGACGAGATCGGGTCGGGTGACACGCAGGGCGTGAAGCACGCTGCTATGGGCAGAGACGGCAAACCAGGGACAACGATAGCCTTGAATGGACTGCGCTGAGTGACGCCAATAATACGTACTACGGTGAGAGGAAGTTGCCGCATTCGGATGATTGCTACTTTGACTGCAGAATAGGCTGCAACGAGCATGTGCAGTTTCAGCTTCCGGGTTCAAATGCACCCTCCTGGATAGTAAAATAAAAAAAAGATAGTAAACAAAATTTTAAAAATTGCAACAAACATGGTTGAATGTTTACATACTGTAAATTTCCGTGAAGAAAAACGTTCATAATGCTCCGACGGAACCGAGAGTGCCGAACGGTCATTAACCCCCTTTCGTCTCTCCTTTTGCCCACTGGACCTGACGGGTGGGCCACCCCTGTTATAATCAGGATCAATTTGAACCCATACGGCCACCACTATTTCATGTGGAAATTAGACTCTAAACGGTAGGTATGCGCGAAAGAAAATAACTAGGTGTTTTTTCGGAACCCTAACTGCCATTGTGATAGCTTTATGCTATTTACTCGATAGAGAGTTGATCGTCATGTGGACTTGTATTCCATTTATTTCAAAACATGAGCAATTGTACATCGAAAGAAAAGGAAAAAGGCTGAGTGATTTGGGTGGAGGCCATTTGGAGCTCGGTCTCATATGCTCGCACTTTTGAATACTAAAATTTAAAATATTAAACAAAATCAAAATACGACTCCCTCTGTAACTTAATATAAAAAGTTTTTTTTGACACCGCCATAGTGCAAAAAATGTCTTATATTAAATTACGGAGGGAGTATAAAAATTGTTATGTGAATACAAATGTAGTACATGCATCTTTCTTGAAGAAAAAATATACATGTGTTGTCTAGTAAAATCCAAAATTCAGTGCTCTAAATGACCTTTTTTAGCACTTTGTTTTTGCTCAAACTACATATGAACTTACTTCATGAAAATTTACACTTGGTTAGAAGTGGCAAACCTATTCGTTGTCTTAAAAGTTAAGTTTCTCTACTTATGTTTATCATTTTTTTACTATTCACTTAGGAGCATGTGAGCCCAAACTCCGATTTGAATTTCCATGTACTCTTTCCAAAATTCTTTATAGCTCTGATCTGGATTATGACTCTTATTGTGATGTAGGGCACATGGATCCAATTGTTTACTGAATATATCTCACAAAATTTTGTATTTCAACTCTCATCTCCAGCTGACTACCTTCGTCCCAAAATAAGTGTCGCTGATTTAATATAATTTGTACTAAATCAGCGACACTTTTTTTAGCACTCCGACCGTACGCTAATTTTCATTAATATATATATAAATAAAGTCCAAAAATTACATCAATTACCCAACGCCAGCTCTCTCAAAGGAGGTCATAATAAATTACAAGTTGTTACTAATGCAGGACATTAGCTTATTGGCCTTGACTGGTTTGGATCTCAAGATAGAATAAGAGAGTCCCTCCTTCATATAGAAATTCTAGCGAAGTGGATGTGCCGGGATATGTCTGAAAATCTTATCATTCCTCACCATCCAAATACTCCAGCATCCCATGATAATGATATCCAGCGCTAACTCCTTTGGCAACATTGAGATGGCCAAAGTGATTTCATCATAGCTTGAGAGGCCTCTTTTTTATTGGGTATGATAGAACTCTAGCTGTTGAGTGCAAAGTTGCAATCCCAGAAAAGATGCATGGAAGTCTGAGCCGTCTGATCACTGCATAGGACACAATTGTATGATGGAAGGTAAGTAGACTTTCACTAGAGCATGTTTCCTGTGTTGACTCTGTCATAGAGAAAAAGCCAGAAGAAGATTTTGGGTCTGAGCATAGAGGATTCTTTCCATAGGAGCTTGAAGAGATGGTGGTTATTAGAGGGGTTAACAATGCTTTTATACATTTTCATAGAGGAATATGAAGTGCCTATGTATAATTCATGAGTCTCTGTGAGTGCTGACTGGCAGATTGGTGGTTATGTTCTGAATCTCAATGAATTGTTGATGAGCAGTCTGTGACAATGGCCTGTGGAAGAGATCCTCAAGATTCTCCGGTTGCAGAGCTTTGCTGGAGTGTGACATCCGGGTTGTTGGTGAACGAAAGCAACTCGGGATATTGGAGGTGTAGGAGTCTCTGGCCCCAAGTGTCCTGCTAGAACGGAAGTGTTTCTCCACCGCCAGGTTTGCAGATAGCAAAGTGCTTGAAAGTGGGTAGGACTTTCAGTATGTCCCTCCACCAAAAAGAGTCAACCATATTAGTACCAGGGTTCTGAGTGGAGTAATCGGCTTCCCGAATAATCTGCACCCAAGGTCTATCACTTTTGTTGAGGAACTTATGGAGGAATTTCATAAGAAGGGTCTGGTTATGAGTCTCAATATTCGGTACCCCTAGTCCACCATGAGATTTGGGTTGGCTGTCTTTATCCAATGAGATCAGGGTAACAATTGTCTCTTCATATCCATATTTTCTCCAAAAACAATGTTTTAAGTACTTGTTGATTTGATGGATCACAGATTTAGGTAATCTCAGTGTGCTCATGAAGAAAATCGACATGCTTGATAAAACTGATTTAATGAGAGTGAGCTTATCTCCATAGGAGAGTAAAGTGGAACAACATTGGAGTCGTGTTTCAATTCTTCTCAGAAGAGGAAAATAGTCCACCAGTTTGGGTCTCATCAGACTAAGGGGAAGCCCCAGGTAGTGTTATGGCAATGATCCAATCTTACACCCAAGTATGCCAGAGAGCGATGACATTTTGTGATCAGGGGTGTTAATTGCAATCATAGTAGATTTCCCATAATTAACTTTCTGTCCAGTGAAAGCAGAAAAATGCAGTAGGAGGTTCTTGACGTGCATGAGTTGGTAGCCTCAGGTGGGAGAACCAGAATAGTGTCATCAACATATTGCATAATTAGGAAATTTGGGCTCTAAGAATTTGTAAGAGGAGCTTTAATAAATGAGTTTCACATTGCCTCATTCATCATGATTTGTAACAGGTCAACATCGAGTACAAATATCAAATGGGAGAGTGGGTCTCCTTGTCTAACACCTTGTTTGTAGAGGAACTGTTTGCCAGGGACCCAGTTAGGAGGACTGAAGAAAAGCTAGTGCTGTAAATTTGCTTAATCCATGATATCCAATTAGAATCAAGCTTTTGGCCTTTAAGATCTCAATAATTGTGTCATGGCTGAACATATCAAATGCTTTCTCAAAATCAAGTTTCAGAAATATGATCTTCTTTTTATATTGATAGCATTGATGTAAGTATTCATAAGATATGGAGGTTGTTATAAACTGATCTGCAGCAGCCGCTGATACTCAAGACCTTAAGAAATATATTATGTGATTTCCTTCTATAGAAGATTGTTATTTTTAGGTTAACAACAAGCTCGCATGAGTACGTGCGAAAGCAACTTCACACCTAAAACGCATTTTATTTTAATAGCAAGTATGGAAGTCATCCTTCTCAAGTAGTATTAAATATGTTTCCCAGAAAAGGCCAGATTACATCTCCTTCCGGTAAGCATCACGTTCGTTAATACTAACCTTTCCTCACCTACTCGCTGGACTACTTTACTCGCGTTTGATTGCAACTTGCGTATGGACATACGGCCAAACTACAAGCTCGTAGTATTTTGTTCCCTACTTGTGGCAGAGAACGTAGACCTGGCTGCGAGCTTTGTGAAAAAAAAATACTGTTTGAAGATAACTTGTTTTTTTTTTGGCGGGTAGTTTGAATCCCATGAGGTGACGTGATTCAAGTTATCTTCAAACCTCACGACATTCGAATTACAATGGCTATATTTTACACACATATAATTAATTATCATTGGGCTCCCAACAAGAAAACTTTGAGTGTCTACTATTGTACTATGTTAAAGAAAACTTTGAGTAAAGCAGATGATCCACCGGGAGGATCAGGATGAAGCGAGTACCTTGAGCTCATTCAATTAGAGCATCTACACCCGGATAGAACAAATCCGACCCCTTAAACACGGGCGTGTCCGTGGACACTGGCCGTTCACGCCTCAAATAATCGATATACAACCGGATACCTCAAATTAGAAACCTCAAGTCCATATTATTGCATGCAGCGTAAATCCAATTTTAAGCGGAATTCGCCCGACTTTGCCGCGCCTCTCAGAGTGTTAGTTCGGTCACCGGCGAGGTAGAATAGGACATGGGACATGGACCGGCTAACGGGACTCAAGGCGTCACCGTTTCCCATGCGGTGCTGGTGGACGTGAGATCGATGATGGATCCATCCTGGGATGAGCCGACGATATCCACCCGACGCGGTTGCGGTGCCCGGACTGGTCCACCGTACGGGGCGTCGGAGAATACGACTCCACCTCGCCAACATCCACCGTTGTGAGGGCTACAACCATCTCCCGTGCCCGCTACCTCGCACGAGGGCACACCGCACTATGTTTGCGTTGGACGACGCCCATGCGTTCACCTCCTGCCTGGCGCGCCAACGAAGGGGTTGCGCGTCCGCCACCGCATTCGGACGCTAGACAGACCGCACTGCCTCTGGTGAGGCAGCGGCGACACACCTCGCGGCGGATCAATGCGCCATTTCGGCGAACACAATGGGTTCCTGACAAAAGGGCTCCGAGCGCTGTCGTCGGGCGGCCTCCTCTCGGGAGCGGCGGAGCGCAAGCGGACGATCATCTCCTCCTCGGGGCCGCGTGGGATGAGCTCGAGGTCGACAAGTCTGGAGGTGTAGGACTCAGATCCGCTGCTCTCCATGCCGAAGAAGGCCGGAGATCGCCGGGCGGGAGCTTGGTTGGCGGAGTGGAGTGGCTAGGGTTTGGTCTGGGGAGCGGATGGGGACAAATATATGTGGAATTGATATGTCTCCAACGTATCGACTTCTTCCAAGACTTATGCTTTTGTTTTGGACACTAATTTGCATGATCTGAATGAAATTAACTCGGACCGACGTTGTTTTCAGCAGAACTACCTTGGTGTTATTTTTTATGCAGAAATAAAAAAATTCGGGATCGGACAAAATTTACAAAGAATTATTTTAGAATATATAAAAATATATTTGCGCAAACAATTATCAGAGAGGGGCCACCAAAGAGCCACCAGCTCAGGGGGTGTCCCCCCGGGGCGTGCCGGCTGAGCTTGTCGGGCCCATGTGGCTCCTTTGCCCTACATCCAAGCCTATAAGTATCGTCTTCCCAAGAACAAATCCAGAGAGAAAGAATTATTGTGTTTTACAATATGGAGCCACCACCTACTGTTCTTTATTGGGAGGGCTGATCCGAAGTCCGTTTGGGGCTACGGAGAGGGGGATTCGGCGTCGTCATCAACAACCTCATGATGCTCACCACCAGGAGTGAGTAATTTCATCATAGACATACTGGTGGTAGATGGAGATGGATGAGACTTGTCATGTAATCGAGTCAATTTGTAAGGGCTTGATTCCTAGTATCCACCATGCTATGAGATTAATATTGTTATGACTTTGCTATGCTTAATTCTTGTCACTAAAGACCGAGTGCCATTATTTCAGATCTGAACCTATTATGTTTTCATGAATATATTTGAGTTATTGATCATATCTGCAAGTTATATGCACCTGTTATTGTTCTGAACCGTAGACCCCAAGGTGACAATAATTGCGATACTCTTCGGGGACGACTGTAATTTGAGGAGTTCATGTATTCACTATGTGTTAATGCTTTCTTCCGGTTCTCTATTAAAAGGAGCACCTTAATACATATGACTATATATGAAATACATGCGTACATATGATTGATGAATTGGAGATATTGTGCATCGCTCTAACTATTACATGATGAATGTCATCCAAATATCCATCGCCACTCCACGCCTACGCTTTCTCACAATATTGTATTGCTTGAATCACTATCGTTGTCGTTGTTCCAATTGCTAGGAAACTGTTACCATTACTGCTACTGTTACTATTGCTATCAAAACTATAATATTACTGTGCTACTAATATTTTCCTGCGGAGAAACAACTTCTCAGGTGTGATTGAATTGACAACTCGACTGCTAAGGCTTATAAATATTCTTTGGCTTCCCTTGTGTCGAATCAATAAATTTGGGTGAAATATTACCCTAGAAGATTGTTGTGATTCCCTATACTCGTGGGTCATCAGGGGTCCGGTGGGCCAGCGTGGACCGGATTCGATGTGGTGGATGCGCCTGGTCATGCCCGGGTCACCTCGTATCGACCCCATATTTGGGGTGAATATGAAGAGTGTCGGTCAGCCCGGGTGTTTGAGGTCGATTTGAGGCGCCTTTTTGGGTCCGATTGTTTTCATCGGTCAGTGACCAGGCCGTCTTCCCAGGCGTATGATCACTACTACAGGATGCTGCTAACGTGGCACTAGGATCAGAGACCCTTTGACAAAACTGTGTGCGATGCATTAATTGCAAACGGGGATGCAAAAACCCCGTCAAAAAAGATGCAAAACACTTGCGATGGCGGAGACATCAAACACGGTTCAGATTTTAGTTACGTGTGTGACGCAGGGCATACGGTTGATCCATACGAACTGTTTGTGATTAGATAGAACAACAGAAACGGGCAGCCATATCAATGTGTGTGCAATATACGACATACAGTTCGCTCCGATGAACTGTTTGCTATTAGGGAATGCAACAGATGTTGGGAAACATAGCATGCAATTTCAAAAATTTCCTACGCTCACGCAAGATCTATCTAGGAGATGCATAGCAACGAGAGGGGGAGAGTGTGACCACGTACCCTCATAGACCGAAAGCGGAAGCGTTTGACAACACGGTTGATGTAGCCAAACTTCTTCTCGTTCCGACCGATCAAGCACCGAACGTACGGCACCTCCGAGTTCAACACACGTTCAGCTCGATGACGTCCCTCGAACTCTTGATCCAGCAAACTGTCAAGGAAGTAGATGAGTTCCGTCAGCACGACGATGTGGTGACGGTGATGGTGAAGGGATCCGCAGGGCTTCGCCTAAGCACTACAAGAATATAGGGTGTAATCTGTGGAGGGAGGCGCCGCACACGGCTAACAAATGTTGTTGTTCTGTTCTAGGCGCCTCCCCCTTCATATATATAGGTGGGAGGGAGAGGGAGCAGCCAAGGAGGGAGCCCCAAGTAGGCCGAATCCTACTTGGGGTTCCTCCCCAATTCAATCCCTCTTTCCTTTTTCACCGGAGGGGGAAGGAAAGAGGAGGGAGGAGAGAAGGAAGGGGGAGGCCGAATCCCTCACCTTCCTTCTCTCTTCCCGTCTTTCCATTGTCCTCTGGTGTGTCCCATATGGGGGGCATAGCAGCCCCTACTGGCTGCTGTGTTTCCCCTCTTGGCCCATATCTTTGCCAGGGGGTGCCCGGAACCCCTTCCGGTGACCCGATATGGACCAGGTACCCTCCAGAACACTGTTGGTGTCCGAATACTATCGTCCTATATATAAATATTTACCTCTTGACCACTCCGAGACTCCTCTTCATGTCCGTGATCTCATCCGAGACTCCGAACAACATTCGGTCACCAAGTCACGTAACTCATATAATACAAAATCATTATCGAACGTTAAGCGTGCAGACCCTACGGGTTCGAGAACTATGTAGACGTGACCGAGACACCTCTCAAGTCAATAACCAATAGCGAAACCTGGATGCTCATGTTGGTTCCTACATATTCTACGAAGATCTTTATCGGTCAAACTGTAATGACAACATACGTTATTCCCTTTGTCATCGCTATGTTACTTGCCCGAGATTCGATTGTCGGTATCTTCATACCTAGTTCAATATCATTACCGGCAAGTCTCTTTACTCGTTCTGTAATACATCATCCCGCAACTAACTCATTAGTCACTTTGCTTGCAAGAATTCTTATGATGTGTATTACTGAGAGGGCCCAGAGATACCTCTCAAACACTGGAGTGACAAATCCTAATCTCGATCTATGCCAACCCAACAAACACCTTCGGAGATACCTGTAGCCATCTTTATAATCACCCAATTACGTTGTGACGTTTGATATTCCTCCAGTATCCGGGAGTTGCATAATCTCATAGTCAAACGAATATGTATTTGACATGAAGAAAGCAGTAGCAATAAAACTGAACGATCAATATGCTAAGCTAATGGATGGGTCTTGTCCATCACATCATTATCCTAATGATGTGATCCCGTTCATCAAATGACAACACATGTCTATGGTTAGGAAACTTAACCATCTTTGATTAACGAGCTAGTCTAGTAGAGGCTTACTAGGGACATGGTGTTTTGTCTATGTATCCACACATGTATCAAGTTTCCGGTTAATACAATTCTAGCATGAATAATAAACATTTATCATGATATAAGGAGATATAAAATAACAACTTTATTATTGCCTCTAGGGCATATTTCCTTCAGTCTCCCACTTGCACTAGAGTCAATAATCTAGATTACATTGTAATGATTCTAACACCCATGGAGTCTTGGTGCTGATCATGTTTTGTTCATGGAAGAAGCTTAGTCCGCGGGTCTGCTACATTTAGATCCGTATGTATTTTGAAAATATCTATGTCTCCCTCCTTGACTTGATCACAGATGGAGTTGAAGCGTCTCTTGATGTGTTTGGTTCTTTTGTGAAATCTGGATTCCTTCGCCAAGGCAATTGCTCCAGTATGTCACAAAAGATTTTCATTGGACCTGATGCACTAGGTATTACACCTAGATCAGATATGAACTCCTTCATTTCCTGCTTCCGAAGCAGCTATGTACTCTGCTTCACACATTGATCCCGCCACGACGCTCTGCTTGGAACTGCACCAACTGACAGCTCCACCATTCAATATAAATACGTATCCGGTTTGTGACTTAGAGTCATCCGGATCAATGTCAAAGCTAGCATCGACGTAACCATTTATGATGAGCTCTTTGTCACCTCCATAAAATAGAAACATATCCTTAGTACTTTTCAGGTACTTTAGGACGTTCTTGACCGTTGTCTAGTGATACACTCCTGGATTACTTTGGTACCTCCCTGGTAGACTTATAGCAAGGCACACACAGGTCTGGTACACAACATAACATAGATGATAGAACCTATGGCCGAGGCATAGGTAATGACTTTCATTTTCTCTCTATTTTCTACAGTGGTCGGGCATTGAGTCTGACTCAACTTCACACCTTGTAACACAGGCAAGAACCCTTTCTTTGACTGATCCATTTTGAACTTCCTCAAAACTTTATCAAGGTATGTGCTTTGTGAAAGTCCAATTAAGCGTCTTGATCTATCTCTATAGATATCGATGCCCAATATATAAGCAGCTTCACCGAGGTCTTTCATTGAAAAACTCTTATTCAAGTTTCCTTTTATGCTATCCAGAAATTCTATATCATTTCCAATCAACAATATGTCATCCACATATAATATTAGAAATGTACAGAGCTCCCACTCAATTTTTTGTAAATACAGGCTTCTCTGAAAGTCTGTATAAAACCATATGCTTTGATCACCTCATCAAAGCATAAATTCCAACTCCGAGATGCTTGCACCAGTCCATAAATGGATCGCTGGAGCTTGCACACTTTGTTAGCACCTTTAGGATCGACAAAACCTTATGGTTGCATCATATACAACTCTTATTTAAGAACTCCATTAAGGAATACATTTTTGACGTCCATTTGCCAGATTTCATAATAAAAAAATGCGGCAATTGCTAACATGATTCAGACAGACTTAAGCATCGCTATGGGTGAGAAAGTCTCATCGTAGTCAATGATATGTCTCCAATGTATCTATAATTTTTTATTGTTCCATGCTATTATATTATCAATCTTGGATGTTTTAAAATCATTTTATATCATTTTACATCACAGGAAATCAATACCAAACGGAGTCCAAATGCAACGAAACTTCACAGAGATTTTTTATGGACCAGAAGACACCCAATGGCCAAGGCAGCGCCTCGGGGTGCTCCGAGGGGAGCACAACCCACCAGGGTGCTCCAGGAGGCCCAGGCGCGCCTTGGTGGATTGTGCCCACCTCGGGTGCCCCCGGGACTGCCTCTTTGCTCTATAAATACCCCCAATATTCCAGAAACCCCAAGGGAGTCGACGAAAAGCAATTCCAGCTGTTGCTGTGTCCAGAACCACTAGATCCAATCTTGATACCATCATGGAGGGGTTCACCACTTCCATTGGTGGCTCTCCGATGATGCGTGAGTAGTTCTTTGTAGACCTTCGGGTCCGTAGTTAGTAGTTATATGGCTTCCTCTCTCTTGTTTGATTCTCAATACAATGGTCTCTTGGAGATCCATATGATGTAACTCTTTTTGCGGTGTGTTTGTTGGGATCGAATGAACTTTGAGTTTATGATCAGATCTATCTTTTTATACCCATGAATGTTATTTGAGTTTCTTTGATCTCTTATATGCATGATTGCTTATAGCCTCGCATGTATTCTCTGATATTTGGGTTTTATTTGGCCAACTTGATCTATTTATCTTGCAATGGGAAGAGGTGCTTTGTAGTGGGTTCGATCTTACGGTGCTTGATCCCAGTGAAAGAAGGGGAACCGACACGTATGTATCATTGCTACAAGGGATAAAACGATGGGGTCTATCTCTACATAGATAGATCTTGTCTACATCATGTCATTGTTCTTATTGCATTACGCCATTTCCCCTTGAACTTAATACACTATATGCATGCTGGATAGCGGTCGATGTGTGGAGTAATAGTAGTAGATCTAGGCAGGAGTCGGTCTACTAATCTTGGACGTGATGCCTATGTAATGATCATTGCCTGGATATCATCATGTTTATTTGAAGTTCTATCAATTGCCCAATAGTAATTTGTTTACCCACCGTTTGCTATTTTTCTCGAGAGAAGCCACTAGTGAAACCTACGGCCCCCGGGTCTCTTTCTCATATTATTTGCCTTTGTGATCTACTTTTCCTTTGTTTTTATTTTCAGATATATTAAACCAAAAATAGAAAAATACCTTGCTGCTTTTTATTCTTATTTATTTTATTTGGCATTCGATCTATCAATTTACTACAATTTATTTCACATCCGTTTGCCTATCTTGGGGCCCCGCTACCCGAAGGGGATTGACAACTCCTTTTACACGTCGGGTTGCGAGTATTTGTTATTTGTGTGCAGGGGCTGTTTACGTTGTGTTGCTTGGTTCTCCAACTGGTTCAATAACCTTGGTCTCATCACTGAGGGAAATACCTACCGCCGCTGTGCTACATCATCCTTTCCTCTTTGGGGAAATACCGACGTAGCTTCAAGCCGCATCAAAAGGAATTTCTAGCGCCGTTGCCGGGGAGGATCTTCAACATATACCAGGTTCCTAATCACAAATCTCATCTCCTCGCAATTTACATTATTTGCAATTTGCCTCTAGTTTTCCTCTCCCCCACTTCACAAAAAAATGCCGTTTTATTCGCCCCTCTTTTTCGTTTGCCGTTCTCTTGCTTACTAGTCCTGATGGCTAGCGTGTCTACTCCTCCTTTGTCACCAGACTTTGAAGTCCTATACTTCAAGCAAAGACAAGGAGAAAATTTGAAAGATGCTTGGTATAGGCTTATGGAATCCTATCGTATTTACAATTTAAAGGGGGATGCTAAGATCTTGCTTCGTAATTTTTACATAGGATTGGCTTTGCATCATAGACAACTCTTAGATTTCGCCGCCAAAGGGAATTTTATTGAGCTTGATGCCAATGTCGTCTATGAAATTTTAGAAGGAATTTTGGGGGTTTCGCCTCAAAAGAAGGGTTTTCTTTCACACAGAGGGACTTCAAATGTTAGATAAACTTGGTGATTTGCATAAACATATGGTTGAATTACAAAAATATAATGAACCCCTCAAACATCTCAATGGTAGTATCAATCGCATGAATACCTTGATTACTCTTTGCATCAAGCGATTGGATATTTTGGATCTAAAGATGGTTTCTTTTCTAGACAATTTAGGGAAGCGTAAAGAGCCTCCCGGGTTTGAGAAAACACTTACAAAAATTGCCAAAACTACGGATGAAAAAACTTAGATCCTTGCTTTATGCCTAGCTAAGGGTGTAAAACTATAGCGCTTGTTGGGAGGCAACCCAATGAATACAATTTATTTTTGCTTTTTTCTTTCTTTTCTTGAGTGTTTGCACAATTATGCTACTGTTATGATTGTGTTTTTTTGTGTTTTAATTAGTGTTTGTGCCAAGTAAAGCCTTTAGGATCTTCTTGGGTGATAGTTGTTTAATCTTGCTGAAAAACAGAAACTTTTGCGCACGCGAAAATAATTGTCATTTTTAACCAGAGAGAAATAAAATACCAATTCCTTTTGCAGTAGACTAATATACAAATTTCCCAGGTCGTCCTAATTTGTCAGAGTTTTTGGATTTACAGAAGTATTCGAAATATCCAGATTGCTACAGACTATTCTGTTTTTGACAGATTCTGTTTTCTTTGCGTGGTGTGTTTGTTTTGATGATTCTATGGTTTTATTTGATGATTTTTTGCCATAGAAAAGTTGGAATACAGTAGATATAATGCAAGAACAAAATATGAATTGGTTTTCTATGGTACTTATAGTACTGACTTTCTTTCTTATACTAACGGATCTCACAAAGGTTTGTTGAGTTTTGTGTGATTGAAGTTTTCCAGTTTTGGGTTATCATACGATGGATGAAGGAATAAGGAGTAAGAAGAGACTAAGCTTGGGTATTCCCCGGCATCCCAAGCTAATATACAAAAGAGAGCAAGCAACTAAGTTTGGGGATGCCCCGAGTGGCATCCCCTCTTTCTTCTAACGACCATCGATACTTTACTCGAAGCTATATTTTTATTCATCACATACTATGTGTTTTGCTTGGAGCGTCTTGTATGATATGAGTATTTTCTTGTTTTTTTTGTGTGTTAAGTCTTGATTCCTTGCTGGACACACCTATTTGAGAGAGCCAAAATTATGTCATGACTTATTAGAATTGCTCTCTAGGCTTCACTTAAATTTTTATAAGCTATGGACTTGCTCTAGTGCTTCACTTAGATCTTTTTGAGCACGGTGTGCTTTAGTATTTTTGAAGAAATTCTCTCTTGCTTCACTTAGATTTATTTGAGAGTTAGTAATTTTTTAAGAAATTCTCTCTTGCTTCACTTAAATTAATTTGATAGAAAGAAATATTATGGTCATGATCTTCACTTATATTTGTTTGAGCTTATCAAAAGCAACACATGAAAATTAGTCCCAAAGTGATAGATATCCAAGAAGGATATAATAAAAACTTTCATGAAGATTATTGGACAAAATAAACTTGATTATTAGTAATAGTTTTGAGATATGATGATGTGATATGTGAGTCATCTTGATGAGTAATTGTGCTTTAGTAAGAATATTGGTGTTAAGGTTTGTGATTTCCTATGCAAGCACGAAAGTCAATAATGATGCAATGAAACTATATCCTACTTTTGGTGCATTATTCGGTGTTAATTATGCTTAATGCTCGCTTATGAGATTATTGGCTTCTTGGTTGGTCGCTTCTCAATCTTTTGCTAGCCTTCATTTTGCACTAAGTATGATCACTACTTGTGCATCCAAAAACTTTAAACCAGTTTTGCCACATGATCCACTATACCTACCTATATGCGGTATTCTTTTGTCGTTCTAAGCAAATTTGTATGTGCCATCTCTAATATTCAAAATAAATTTCTCTTTTGTGTGCTCGTACCGCTAACAAGGCGGTGAGGGGTGGCTAATATTTTCCATGCTAGATGTGTTATTCTCAGGATGAGTGTTTATTCACTTGTCATTGCACGAGAGTAAGGCAAAGGTATTAGGGATGCCCAGTCCCGAAATGAGAAATGAATTTATTTTATGTTGTCAAATAGTAAATTCCTTAGAAAGTGTTGGTATGGAAGGCACCCGTGGATACTGTAGCGACCCGACCTCAGATGGTCAAGTCTCTGTGCTTCAGTGTCATCCCTGGATCGGTAATGCTGACACACACAGTACTCGAAGGATTTATAACAGAGTGGCAATCACACACTTATTACATCGAATGTCTCAAGAGAGAACTTATTATAATAATATGGCTTAAGGCCACCTAATGCGATAATAGCGGAAGGCCTGGAAGATAAAGTGAGTCCATCAACTCCAACGGCATAGCTGAGCTGCACGGCAACGACCTAACGAACCTTACTCCTCGTCTGAAAAGTCTGCAACATAAAACGTTGCAGCCCGAAAACGGGTTAGCACATGGAATATGCTGGCAAAGTAACACGGTAGAGCAAGAATAGAATAATGCTATCACTACATGCATATTTGGCTGGTGGAAAGCTCTATGGTTATAGTTTTTGCGAAAAGCCAATTTTCCCTACAACAAAGGAATATATTTTAATTTAACTATCATGGTAGTTGAACAAACATTGAGAAGGTTCCTCCAACTCAATCCCAATTAAAGTGGTTAACAACCCAACAGTATTAATTAAGAGTGATGAGATACATGTGATAACCCAAGTACTAGATACTCAAGATTTGTCCATAATCGGGGACACGGCTAACCATGATTAGTTTATACACTCTGCAGAGGTTTGCGCACTTTTCCCCACAAGACTCGATCTCCTCCGTTGGATTTCTCGCACTACATGGTGTTTGAGAAACGGATGACCGAGACACAGTCTTTCAAAAACATTAACTCTCTACTCCGGACAGACCATAGCAAACCTACATCCCACTACCTGCTGATCTGCCTCTTCAAGAGCTTCACGTAACTTACTCAACTATGCTAGAGCCCATAATAGCTTGTGGCTGCACACGAATGTTTCTAGCATGAATAATCTCAGTTCCCTTTGAGTCTGGGTGGCGGTCCATAGGGAGATCACACGGTTACTCCGGGATTTCCAAAAATACAGGCAACACTGGGTACTCCAAGTGCCTCAATCCACCCAGATGTGTATTTAAGTTGCCACCTTAAGTTGAACCATTAATTATCAATCTCACATCTATCATGGATTTCACTCACCCAAACCACATTTACGAGCATAGCATAGCAATATAAGCAACGCGTAGAAGTAACTCCCAAGGATTTGAATGTAACATGGCAATAGGTTCTACCTCATCAACTACTTCCCAACCCACAAGTTAATGACATCCTAATCATGCAATGTTTGAGGATTGGTACTAATGCAGAAAAACTGGGTGATAAAGGGATATGATCAAAGTGTTACTTGCCTTGCTGACGATCTGCAAAACCTAGAGACTCGTAGTAGCACGCTTCGCACTCCGGGTGTTCTATCGCAAACAAACAATAACATACATAAGCAATAAGCAAGGAATGCACAAGAAAAACTCAAATAAAAGAGGTCGACCAGAAAGTTCAATTTTAAGAACTCCGGTTAGCAAAAAGAATCAAATCAAACGGAGCAACAAAACTCAAACGGCGAAAGAAACAAGATCCGTTTACTAATCTGGACCTACATCAAATTTTAGAGTAGCAAAAACTTGTTCAAGTTGATTAAATAGAAAGAGGGTCTCGAGACGAAGATCTAGGCGCTTGAATCGCCTGATTCCGACTAACGAGCGTATAGATAAATAGAAACTAAGATCGGATCAGAAATCGTGATCGAGAATAATTGCAGATAAATCCGATAAAAGAAAACTGACGAACAGACTAACGAACGAGCATTCGTTAGCTGTAACTAACAGGCAAAGAACCGTTCGTTAAAATGAACGTACGGATGAACGTCCGCTAAATAGAAGAACCGAAAAAAAACCGGCGATCCGAAAAAAACGAAAAAAAAACGAATTATTTAAAAAAAACCGGGAGCTCAGAACCGGCGCGGTACCTCCGGCGAGGGCTCCGGCGAGGCGGTGGCGGCGACGGCTCACGGGGCGGCGGGGCTTGGCGGTGGCGGCGACGGCTCACGGGGCGGCGGGGCTTGGCGGTGGCGGCGGCAAGCGACGACGGCGGCTGCGGGGGGCGGTTGTGTGGGGGTTTGGGCGGCGGGGGTGGCGGTATATAAAGGGGCGGGGGCGGCATCTTGCAGGAGGGGGCAAGGCACGACGGCGGAGAGGAGTCCGGCTCGGACTCCAAGTCTGAGTCGGCGGCGGCCTGGCTCGGCTGGGCCTTAGGCCCAGTCGGGCGCGGGAAGTTTTTTTTAAATAATTCTGCCGATGGAAATCAAATCCTAGAAAAATAAATAAAAATCTAAAAATGCCAAAATAAATTTTCACCGCCTAAATAAAATATTTAGAACGAGATGCACATTTTCTTGGCCCTAAAATGCAATTTTGAAAAACATTCAATTTTTCTAATGCAAAAAAATTGCAATCAAATCCAAATAAAACAAATATTTGATTTTAATATTTTTCCTCCAATATTTCAATTATCTTGGAGAGGTCATATTATCTCCTCTCATATATTTTAGTATGAAATATTTCCGGGGAGAAAAATAATTAAAACCAAAATCCTCATTTCAAAATTTGATAAAAATCAAATTTGTAAACCGGGAAAATCCCCAACTCTCTTCGAGGGTCCTTGAGTTGCTTAGGATTTCGAGGATCGCGAGACGAAATGCAAATAAAATATGATATGCAAGAATGATCTATGTATAACATTTCAAATTTAAAATTTGGGATGTTACAGATACGGTTAGCCATGGAAAGTGAAAGTATGGTGGAAAAAGAAATAAACTTTAATTTCTGTTTGGGAACCGCCTATGATATATCTAGCATGGAAAGTGTTGGGAACTCTAAGTCATTTTCGTTGGTGGGAAAAGTATGCCCCTCAAAATGTTTTTATCTCTCAATTTTCGCTTTGAGCTCTAGCACCTCTACAAATCCCTACTTCCCTCTGCGAAGGGCCTTTATTTACTTTATGCAATTTTTATTTTGAATTTGAGTCTCCATCTTCTCTTATAAAGCACCAACTAGGAGGCACTATGATCGTACTTGAGTATTGGGTGTAGTTAATATGCGAGTGTGTTTCATGAATGGATCAATGATTGAGCATGATGGGCTAGGGATAGCTTATTTTGGCATTGATATTTTGAAAGACATGGTTGCTTGTTGATATGCTTGAGTATTTAAGTTATCATGTCAAAACTAGACTATTGCTTTGAACAATATAAAAGTCCAAATGTCCATGCTATAAATAAAATGATATGATATGACATGTTAGGCAGCTTTCCAAATCAAAAAATTCTATTTTTATCACTTACCTACTCAAGGACGAGCAGGAGTTAAGCTTGGGGATGCTGATACGTCTCCACGTATGTATAATTTTGATTGTTCCATGTTGTTATATTATCAATCTTGGATGTTTTATAATCATTTTATAGTCATTTTATATCATTTTTTGGTACTAACCTATTGACATAGTGCCAAGTGCTAGTTGCTATTTTTAGCATATTTTTTACATCGCAGGAAATTGGTACCAAACGGAGTCCAAATGCAACGAAACTTCACGAAGATTTTTTATGGACCATAAGACACCCAATGGGCCAAGGAAGCGCCTCGGGGGTGCTCTGAGGGGAGCACAACCCACCAGGGCGTGCCAGGAGGCCCAGGCGCGCCCTGGTGTGTTGTGCCCACCTCGGATGCCCCCAGACAACCTCTTTGCTCTACAAATACCCCAATATTTCAGAAACCCTAGGGGAGTCGACGAAAATCAATTCCAGCCACCGCCGAGTCTAGAACCACCAAATCCAATCTAGACATCATCACGGAGGGGTTCACCACTTCCATTGGTGTCTCTCCGATGATGCGTGAGTAGTTCTTTGTAGACCTTCGGGTCCGAAGTTAGTAGCTAGATGACTTCCTCTCTCTCGTTTGATTCTCAATACAATGGTCTCTTGGAGATCCATATGATGTAACTCTTTTTGTGGTGTGTTTGTTGGGATCAGATGAACTTTGAGTTTATGATCAGATCTATCTTTTTATATCCATGAAAGTTATTTGAGTTTCTTTGATCTCTTATATGACTGATTTCTTATAGCCTCGTATTTCTTCTCTGATATTTGGGTTTTGTTTGTCCAACTTGTTCTATTTATCTTGCAGTGGGAAGAGGTGCTTTGTAGTGGGTTCGATCTTATGGTGCTTGATCCCAGTGACAGAAGGGGAACTGACACGTATGTATTGTTGCTACTAAGGATAAAACGATGGGGTCTATCTCTACATAGATAGATCTTGTCTACATCATGTCATCGTTCTTATTGCATTACTCCATTTCCCCATGAACTTAATACACTAGATGCATGCTGGATAGCGGTCGATGTGTGGAGTAATAGTAGTAGATGCAGGCAGGAGTCCATCTACTAATCTTGGACATGATGCCTATGTAATGATCATTGCCTGGATATCGTCATGATTATTTGAAGTTCTATCAATTGCCCAACAGTAAATTTTTTACCCACTGTTTGCTATTTTTCTCGAGAGAAGCCACTAGTGAAACCTACGGCCCTCGGGTGTCTTTCTCATATTATTTGCCTTTGTGATCTACTTTTCCTTTGCTTTTATTTTCAGATCTATTAAAAGAAAAATACAAAAAATACCTTACTACATTTTATTCTTATTTATTTTATTTGGCGTTCGATCTAGCAATCTGGTACAGTTTATTTCACGTCCGCTTGCCTAACTTGAGGCGCCGCTACCTGAAAGGGATTGACAACCCCTTTTACACGTCGGGTTGTGAGTATTTGTTATTTGTGTATAGGGGCTGTTTACGTTGTGGTTCTTCTACTGGTTTGATAACCTTAGTCTCATCATTGAGGGAAATACCTACCGCCGCTGTGCTGCATCATCCCTTCCTCTTTGGGGAAATACCGACGTAGCTTCAAGCCGCATCAATCAACTCCTTGAACTTTTCAAAAACCTTTTATGACAAGTAGAGATTTGTAGACAGTAATATTACCATCAGCGTCAGTCTTCTTCTTGAAGATCCATTTATTTCTATGGCTTGCCGATCATCGGGCAAGTCAACCAAAGTCCACACTTCGTTCTCATAGATGGATCCTATCTCAGATTTCATGGCCTCAAGCCATTTATCGGAATCTGGGCTCATCATCGCTTCTTCATAGTTTGTAGGTTTGTCATGGTCTAGTAACACGACTTCCAGAATAGGATTACCGTACCACTCTGGTGTGGAACATGCTCTGGTGGACCTACGAGGTTCGGTAGTAACTTGATCTAAAGTTTCATGATCATTATCATTAGCTTCCTCTCTAGTCGGTGTAGGGATCACGGGAACGGTTTTCTGTGATGAGCTACTTTCCCATTCGAGAGAAGGTACAATTACCTCATCAAGTTCTACTTTCCTCCCACTCACTTCTTTCGAGAGAAACTCCTTCTTCAGAAAGGATCCATTCTCAGCAACAAAGATCTTGCCTTCGGATATATGGTAGAAGGTGTACCCAATAGTTTCTTTTGAGTATCCTATGAAGACGCACTTCTATGATTTGGGTTTGAGCTTATCAGGCTGAAGCTTTGTTTGCTGCATCAATACACTACGTGCATCTAACGGATCTTAATTACTCTGATTTCATGGACTGAGAGAACATAACCATAGGATTTGTATTCCAAAAAAATTAGAGAGGGGGGGGAGTAACCAGAGAAAACACAATATATGTTTGCCATACAAATGGGTATATAGATGACTAACCAGTTTTCCGTCAGAGTCACAGTCGTTGCCGGAGTTGTTGTTGACCTCCGGCTCTGGCTGGGGGGCACGACGGCGCCAACGAAGTCAAGGTCTTGCTACTGCCCGCGCAAGACCTCGTCGGCGGCGATGGCAACCTTTGTGCCCAGCTTCACGCGTTGCACGGGTGCTTCACCAGCCCCGGCGTCGGCACTCCATCCTATGGTGCACTTTGGCAAAATCCTCATACACTCCAGAGTCCAGACGTTGGTGACCACTGTGGACCGGGGGTGCAGCCTCCTATTATGGCCGGTGGCTTGGGAACACAATTAATACGGACCAATGGGAGCGAGGCGGGTGGCGGTCAAAGGCTGTCTCGCCTCCCGGTGAGCCTGCGCGGTGGACTTCTGCCATTCCTACCATCATTTCACACAGCTACTCGCACGCCTCCCGGTGACACTGCACAGCTAAAACGCCTCTCATCAATACGCACACCTGCACGCACACCTCCCGGTCTGCCTGCACGACGGACTACTCGCATGCGTCCTATCAACTCACGCCTGCTCGCACGGCACACGGGGCGCGTGGCAGCACATATACTTTTTGGTTTATTAATGTACCGCTTTACTACTTAATGGAAGCACGGCACAGTCTAACGCACAAGGTCCGAACAAATAATCCATATGAGATATTGGTTGCCAGTTTTTAATAATCTCCCATTTGTAATAAGATTATATCAAAATGGGTCTCAAATTTGATGAAAAAAACAATATCACAGTCTATTGGTGTCCATATATGACACCACGATAAGTTTCATGAATTTCAACTAAGTTTTGGATTTACTAAATTTTAAAAATCTATATTCTCAATGTTTTGAAATCTCTTGCACGGGGAAACATGCACCCAGGGACACATATGATTTTGCAATCCATTTTGGTGCACACTTAGCTCAAATTTGATTTTTGCACATTAAATCCCTAGGAAATCAATCAATGTATAAAAACGGTCAAATGACGTCTATTTTTTTTAAAATTTTAACATGACACTCCTTTGGTTACATGTTCATTGCAAAAATAGTTTGACATGCCTCAGAGTGGCTATGGTGGTGCGGGATGTGTGCGTCTGTGTGTGTGGGGGGGGGGGGAGGGGTTCGGTAGTACACTACGAGTCGTGAACCTCTGTGTGGGATTATTGATCATTTTGTGAGTCATATATGCCACATCAAAGTCATGAATTTGTTGTTTAAAGCATTACAGAAGCCTTTCATACATACATGTTCGGGCCACATGCATGCATTGGTGGTCCTCTCGGACACTCTTCCCCGTGCGGTTATCAGCGACGTGCCCATTCGTTAGCCCGCAAAGGTTTTTAGTTTCGACCAACAACGAGAGGCATTTGACCAAAAGGTGGATTCATCTTGGCATGTGTGTGGTTTGGATCATGGTGAGATTCCATATCAAAGTTTGAGCATGTGCGTACACACCCTCCCACCGGCTTGAAGTGAGGGGGCTACATATCGTGGTGTAGTGCGTTTACGGTTTGCGAAGCATGTGCCACATCAAAGTTGTGCATTGGGTATTCAAACATCACACAACACACGGGCACATGCACGCGGTGGTTTTGTCCTATGACACTCACTCGCGTGTGACTCTCTGTGTGGGCCAACGAGGTCGTCGTTGACCAGTTGAATGTACAACGAGAGGGAGAGAGAGAGAGAGAGAGAGAGAGAGAGAGAGAGAGAGAGGTTAATTTGACCAACAAGGATGGTTGTTTTTTGATTTGTGTTACGTATATGCATGGTAGGAGGATGTACATGTCAAAGAGGGGGCAACATGAATACTATATATATATATGTGTGTCATAACCTCGCTCCATGTGGGGACTTTCCGGTTCCCGAGGCATGTGCCACATCAAAGTTGTACATTATATTGGTATTCAAACATCACGCAATACCATGTAGGCGGTGGTTGCCCTATAGGAATTCACTCGCGCGTGGCGCTTCCATCCGTGGGCATGTGAGGTTGTCCTCCATCACTTTGACCCAAGGAGAGAGAGGTTAATTTGACCATCAAGGAATGCTTATTTTTTTGGTTTGTGCTATATAGTAGAAGTACATATATACCACACATCAAATGGGGGTGTACATATAGCACATACCACACATCATGAACCTCGCGCTCTCTGTGGGGACCTTTTGGTTTCCTATATATGTGGTGCCACATTAAAGTTATGCATTGCGTATTCAAACATCACACAAACACCTCTTTGGGCCACATGCAGACGCTGGTACGTAGTCCTATATAGAATGATCACTCGTGTGTGACGTACACTTCGCTTCTGTGTTGGGCCCGCGGGTTCATCGTCCATCACTTTGACCCAGTGAGAGAGAGAGAGGTACGTTTGACGAACAAGGAGGATTAATTCTTTTCGGGATGTGTTACTAGGTGTATAGTACGTGTTGAAGGGGGCAGGGGCGACCAACATATAATATTCTGATCACAACATGAACTTCTCGAGTAACGCGCCTGACCTTCCCCGAGTACTAGGTTGAACTTCAGCTAAAAGGTGTCCAAATGGGGCTTGCGATATACCGTTGGATAGCTATGGACATCAGTATCATGACCCAAGTTAAATTTTTGGCAAAATGTAAGCGGTTTAAGAGCAGTTTTGAAAACCGTTTTTTCTTTATATAAAAAACGTGAATCGTATTTTCGATCGCATTTTTAAACCGTTTATCGGAATGAGGCAAATAATATGGCGTTGGAAAGCTGCTGCAAAACCGCTCCTTCCACATGTTGAAAGTTTTCTCTAATTCCCTACGGTTAAAGAGTAATTCGGAAAATCGCAAAATTTCACAAACCGAACACCCAAGTTCGTATTTTCGATGCCATTTCTAAACGGCAACTCCAATTGAGGCAAATAATATGGCGTTGGAAAGCTTATGAAAATGCGCTACTTTTTTATGTTAAAAGTGTTTTCTAATTTTGAATGGTTTAAAAGTAATTTAGAAAATTGTACAAGTTCCACCGAGTTCGTATTTTCGAGCTAATTTTTGAACCGTACGTCCAAATGCAGCAAATGATATGGCATTGGAAAGCTTGAAGAAATGTGAAACTTTTTGTATATATTGTTTCTCCTAATTCATTACGGTTTTATGTCAGTTTTGAAAATGGTTAAAAACGTATTTTTGCCGTAATTTCTACAAAATTTATCGGAATGGGGCAAATGATATACCGCTGAAAAGCTACGGAAAATGCGAAACTTTTTCATGTTGATGGTTTTCTCTGAATCCTGACCATTTTCAAGTAATTTTGAAAATGGCGAGATCATTCGTTCTGCCTTTATCGCGAAACAGATTCTTCGAAAATGCACCGCGTGAAGAACCTAAACTTCTCGGCATGTCTACTTGAACTTCACTCTGTTTTTCACGTGTTTTTTTGCTCGTAGCTCTCAGTCCACTGCTCGTAGCTCTCCATCCACTCACCAGAATTGAGCAAGTGATATACCAGTGGAAAGCTGCTGTAAACACGCAACTTTCCCGTGTTAATCATTTTTTCATACTCGCGGCGATTTTAAAAGTTTTTCATCTGATATTCATTCAGTGTAGTAGGTGAACTTCCTGTTGTTTTTACGTTGAACTTCTGTGACGTATTTTTCATTTGTAATTTTCTCATCCATTCGTCAAGTTTTACACAAATGGTATTTCTTTTGTATAAACCTCTCTCACAATATTTTTTAAAATTTCTCCAACGGAGGACTTGAACTTATATCAACAAACTTTTAGTCTTTGCTTTTTTATTCTTTTTAATACAAAATGCACACCGTGTAGTACGTGAACTTCTGACAGTTATCAATCTGATCTTCTCTCGGATACATGAAAATATATGAGTTTTTTTGTGAATTTTTAATCTGATTTTCTTAATCCTTTTTATGAAATTTTGAAGCGCTCTATTTTTAATAGTTGAACTTCTTGTTATTTATTTTTCAACTTCTTGTTTTCATTGTTTAATAACGAGGAAAATCTGAGTTTTCTATAATCATCGTACTTCTCCATCTTTTTAATATGGACTTCCTGGTTTTATTTCTTAATCTTTTTATGAAATTTTGAAGCGCTCTATTTTTAAAAGTTGAACTTCTTGTTATTTTATTTTTGAACTTCTTGTTTCTATTATTTAATAATGAGGAAAATATGAGTTTTCTATAATCATCGAACTTCTCTATCATTTTAATATGGACTTCTTGGATTTATTTCTTAATCTTTTTTATGAAATTTGAACTTCACGGTTGATTCTTCAATACCATGGGATATTTGAGTATTTTAATAATGGTAAAATCTTAGTTTCTAATTAAACATCGAACCACTTCATTATTTTTGTTTGAACTTCTAGTTTTTTTATAAATGGAGAAAATCTATTTTTAAACTTTTTTTAGTTGGTCTTTTTTTTATTTTGAACTTCTTCATTTTATACTTTAGTAACGCGAAAATCTGAGTTTTTCATAATCTTTGGACTTCTCTTTTATTTTAATTTGAACTTCTTAGTCTTATTCTTAAAAAAATATGTTTTTAAATAAGCATCAAACATTTTTTTTAATTATATTTCATACTTTTATTTTTCCAAGAAACGGAAAGAATTTGAGTTTTTCTATATCCATCGAACTTCTCCTTTTTTTAATTTGAACTTCTTCATTTTATTTTTTGGTAACAAGGAAAATCTGAGTTTTGTCATAAATATGAAACTTCTCCATTTTTGTAATTTGTACTTCTTGATTTATTTCTTTCAGTAAAGACAATATCATAGTTTTGTAATAAATATTGAATTGTCCATTATTTCAATTTCCACTTCCAGAGTTTTTTTAATTTTAGAAACAAGGAAAGTCATTTTTTATGATTTTTGAACTTCTCTATTTTTAAAATTTGAACTTCTTAGTTCTTTTAGAAAATGCGTAAACTGCATTCCCCCTTTCATTAATTTTTCATTTTGCAATCGATAACAAAGAGAACATTCTTTTGCGTTCTTTTTGAAGTGGTTTTTCTAGACTTAAATTTTGTTTTGTGCTCTTGTGAAATTTGTTTGTCACTTCAAGTTCTAAAAAATCGCAACTCTCAGATGTTTTACCTTGCATGTTTAATTTTTATTTGAGCTTGCTGAGATAACACACTCGACCTTCTCGAACACAACATTTTGACCTTCGCAAAAACATAAATTAGAGCCAAAATTTTAACCTACAGAGCATGTACATTTTTCTACGCGTTTTCAGGAATAGCCAAAGCTACATCATCAGATCTGGATTTCAAGAGCTAATGCTTTCCAGAAAAGAAAAGAAAAGAAAGAATACAAAATTACAAGCAAGATCTAGCTAAAGGAATCAGTGTTGAGGTGGAGCGATGGAACTAGATGCAACCAAGAAGCATTTGTATTATTTTGAACGGTGATGAAGACCATCTCAAGAAAAAATCAGTAGTGGCAGCAACAACCATTGAATAATCCATCAACTCCCCATAAAGTTGTTGTAGGTTCTGTACATGTATATATCTAATTTTCTTTAAACGTGACCGTAGCATTGGGACTATCATACTTATAGGCCATATGGTTTTGAGGCTAAGGTAGGCCATCTCAAGAATACACAGGATGTGAGATCACATACCCATGTTAATTTGCACCCCCAAAACAGCACAAAGATCACACACCCGTTCCTGCACTCTGACAATATTCATGCACCTTATGTGACCTTCTCCCTACCTCTATGGTGACCTTCTCATTGCTTCTATGGTGACCTTCTTCCTCCATCTGTTCACGATGGTAGCAACACCAGGCGTGGTTCGTCGTCCTTCCCGGTTTGCACGCATAGACCTGCCTCTGAGGTGAACTTTTTCATAGTAGTAGCTCAATCGAAGCAACTCATGATGACCTGAACTTTTGAAGAATACACAAAAAATGCAGAAGATTTAGTGGGGGCGAGGTGATGCACATAACACACTTGACCTTCTCGAACACAACATTTTTGCATGTTCAAATTATTTGAACTTGCTGAGATACTCGGTAGTATCTGATGAGCCCCACCATTGCGAAAAGGGAGATGGGGGCAGTGGCATGGAGATGTCGGGGAACGCGACGGCGCCACAAAGCAACCATGGTCGTCGGACTTGTGAAGCTGGATCACTGCCTTTGAAACCAAATCTCACAAAGTCATTCTAGCACCTCGAGTCAACACCCTGAAGAAAAAAATGATATGGTATCGTGCGTGTGCAGCAAACCAATCGAGAATTTAGAACAACAAAAGTAAAATTCATCTCGATCCATACCTCCATCTTGCACCCTAGATCCTGAGATGACCAGTACTGATCGCCGTTCATTTAACTGGTCATGCACCAAAAATGCCCGAAAGCAATTCCCATGATTACAGGTTATAGAACTCATATGCCTCCTCAAGCGAGTCAAATCGGGTAGATATGGTCATCCGAAAAAAATATGTATTTGTTGATCTGCCTGAATAATTCCTAAGGGCCAATTCTATAGCTCCAATCTCTTTTGACGGCCCAACACAAACATCAGATCCTTTCCTGCAGAGACCATGCATATAAATGGCAAACATGAAGGCCAGGAACTAGTAAGAATAAATTTCACACTTTATATATCACTGAGTTCAGAGAAATATATAGATTCAGTGGGAACACACGAATGGACAGAGAAAAAATTCAGAAACACGCAACAATGATAAGAATACAAACATCCAATATGCAAAACAAGACATGTCCAAGCCCAGTCCCACCAGCACCTGGCCTCAGTGACCGAGCTCTACTAATCGGAAAAAGAATAATGATGCTGCTCCTGCCTTGGCGATCGATCAAGCGGCTTGACCGTTCCATCGAGTCTGAAGCTCCGGCGATCGAAGCAAAGGAGATCGATCGATCGCCCTCATGTACCCTATAGTTGTAGGTGGAAACGGAGACATGGCCAAGCATCAAGCCCCACCCACACCTGAAAATTGAAAAAGAAACAGAAATAGAGAGTCAGAGATGCACAAGCATGAGTAGAATTCAAATAAGGTGGATGCAATGGATAGATACAGCACACACAACCAAGATCGATCAAGCAGACCAACCGGCGTCTAACTTACCAGATTTCAGAAAAAAGTAAGAGCACTTCCTCCCGTGATAGTGCGGGACTATAGCCTCCCCCTCTCCATTGCAGGCACCAGCAACTTGGAGAAGACACAAGCATGAAGGTCGAGCTTTGGCCTCGGACAGGACGTTGCTTTGGCCTTGGCAGTTCGTCGGTGGCGCGAGGTGAGTGGCCATGGCGGTGGGATCCAGCAATTGCAACCTGAGCTTTCTTCGGCGACCTGCTGTTGCATGAGTTGTTCTCCGACGGTGGCGTCGCGTGGGGACGCGGGCCTTCCAGCCACACACAGGAAGAAGCAAGGGAAGCCGCCGTCGAGCTTTCTTGCAGGGGTTGCAACGGCTTAGCCGATCCGGTGGCTGCCTATGCCGCGGGAACTGACGATGAGGCAGGATCCGGCGAGCGCTCTGGCGGATCTGGGCGGGGTAGGTGGTTCCCGGCACAGCGGGGTGGGTGAACGGGCGGTGGCTGGAGGTTGCGCAACCCCTGCGCCTGACCAGGAGCATTCCTGGTCGCCGGATGTGGTAGGTGGCGTCGAGGCCAGGGGAGGTCCAGGAACACCGGGGATGGGGGCTTCAGCGGTTGGTGATCTTGGGCCCGGCGGCGACGCATTGGGTGGCCGGGGCTCGGCGGTGGCGTGTTCTAGGGTGGGAGGCGGCGCTGGCAGCGCGATGCAGTTCGGGGGATCGAGGGAGGTGAGGTGAGGTGAGGGGATCGTGGGAGGGGTTGGATGTTTTTTTTCTCTTGTACCGGTTCGGGAGTTCGGGAGGTCCTGCCTACGTCATTATAGGGCAATCGTGATCCAAATAACTATTCTAATCCTGGGATTAGAATAGTGTCACATGAGCCTCACTTTGTGTGGGGACTTTGCGGTTTTTGAGGCAAATGCCACATCAAAGCTGTGCATTAGGTATTCAAAACATCACAACCACACACCTATCCATATATATGTTCTGGCACACGTGCAAGCGCAATGGTTGTTGTCCTATATATGGAACTCACTCACGCGGTTATCGGTGATGCTTCCATTTGTCGGCCCGCTTGGTCCATCACTTTCACCGACATCGAGAGAGGTTAAATAATTTGACTTAGGAGGGGATTAATTTTTTGTTTGTCTCATGATACATATCATGGTGTGAGATTACATATATATAATAGCGCATGTGTGCACATGAATCCATCCCTCTGGATCGAAGGGGGGGGCACACAACACGTCATGAACGACCTCTTGCTCTGTGTGGGGACCTCTGCGATTTTCAACGCATGCACCATATCAATGTTGTGCATTGGGTCGGGTATTCAACACATATGCATGCATCACACACCTGCATAAATATGTTTGGGACACACACATGCAATGGTTGTCTTTGGACACACTCTCACTCGCTTGTTATGGGCGGCAAGCCTATATATATTCGTGGGCCCGCGTGGACGTCCATCATTTCGACCAACAAGGAGAAAGGTTACCAGGGTGGATTCTTCTTCTTTGCTTTGAGTTATCGTATAGTAGGTCAACCATTCCAAGCCTAATTAAGTTTGAGCGCATGCTACGCGTCGTGAACCCTCGCTCAGTGTGGGGATTTCACGGTTCCAAAGCATGGTGCCACATCAAATTTGCGCATTGGGTATTCAAACACCACACACACCGCTTCCATATACATACTTGGGCCACATGCACAGAGTGGGTTTGTCTTCATACAGTACTCCCTCGCGAGGTTATCGGCGACAAGCTAGCCCATTTAGCAGGGCCGTGTGGACGCCCATCACTTTGACCAACAACGAGCAGGAGAGGTTGTACGACCAAGTTGGATTCTGCTTGGTCCGTGTTACAGTACGTCTTGGTGAGATGCCCTCCCCCGACCTCTGTGTGTGTGTGGGGGGGGGGGCTACTTCGTACTACCTGAACCTCCATGGGGTCAAGGAAGTCCGGTTAATTTGCGAGGCACACGTGCCACATCAAAGTTGTGAATGGTAGTTAAATATCACACCACACCCTTTTCATACATATAGTAGGGCCACCCGCATTTGGTTCGTATGTGGTCTCACCCATCTCGCGCCACAAGCACACATTTGTGGGTCAGCACACGGTCCACCTTTGTTGTGGAGCGAAAGGGTAAGTTTGACCACATATATATATATATGATGGACTCCTATAGGTTTTGTGTTATGGTAGGGTGATATTTTAGACCAAGCTATTTGGGGGCATGCATTCGTAGCTAGGATTCCCTTACCGTCAACACAAAGTAGGGTTCGTAGGGGGTGGCTGACTAGCAATACTGTGCTTTTGTGCGACAGGTGCCACATCAAAGTTGTGCATTGGGTATTCGAATATCAAACCACCCTTTTCATACATATATTTGGTCCACATGCAAGTGTGTTTGTGTTATGACCCTCTCCCGCGTTATTCTTTTTGCCAAATTTATAAACAGTACACGAGTTGGATGTAGAAACCGTCTGCGATTGGGTACGCAATAGACACGGTTCGGTCAGACTACCCGTGTGCTACGCCCGTGCCCTACAGTCACTCACAACGACACAGTAGATTGGGATCCATGAGGCTTGCCTCCCGGTCTCGAAAATATCTACTGCCTCATAATCTCGAAAATATGTACCGCCTGGAAGGTTTTAATGTTTGATAGCACATGATTAGTATGTGCGAACCATGTGCAATGTCTGTTACTCCCGCTCTACTGCAATCCCTTGATTCAAATTTTCAGTAGCCTCGGCATTTTACTCCCGCATCTGGATCCCTTGCAATCTCAAAAATATCTGCTCATCCTTGATTCAAATTTTTAGTAGCCCGACCTTGTTACTCCCGCATCTACATCTCTCGCAATCTCAAAAATATCTGCTCTCCCTTGATTCAAATTTTCAGTAGCCCGACATTTTACTCCCACCTAGTAAAATTTTCAGTTGCCGCGGTATTTCCTCAAACACCACCTTGCCCCTCCCCCTCCACACACACCACACACTCCCCAAAACCTCCGCTCACACAGACACACACCACCTCTCCATCGCTCGAAACCATTGGTAGGTCGCCGCCATCGCCACTGCCGCCATCGCCTCCATCCTCAACCTCTGCCTGTGTGCCGGGGAGCTCGAGGAGCCAATGACCAAAAAGAGGTTTCTCGCGGCCTCTTCGCCCGACGCTGGCGAGGTGGCTGCCGAGGTGTCCCCGTCGTCCTCCGTGGGCTCTTTATCGATCCGCCATCATCGGTCGCCCGATCCGCCTGCCGCCGCGCCCCTACGCTGGTTCGAGGACTTCCCCGTCCTCCCTCGGGCCTGGCCGCCGACGAGGTCCTACCTCGGGGTCCGGCAACGGTGGTGGGGGATGTGGGTCACCGAGATTACGGATCGGGAGACCCACACCCTCCGGTGGCTCGCTAGCTTCCACATGGCCGAGCTCCGACCATGGAGTACGACCGATGGCAGGTCCGCTACCACGGCGCGGTGGCTAGGCTCAATTTCCCCTTTGGCACACGTCTGGTCGACCTCGTTCCGCCGGAGCCAGGGGTGGTGAGCTCGGCTATGGTGCAGGAGCATCGCGAGGTGTGGGAGCGCCTCGAGGCAGAGGCCACCGCCGAGGCCTACATGCAAGAGCTCCGTCGGCGGCACCTGAAGCTCGTGGAGGTGGAGCGGTTGATCTTTACCGGTGCGGAGGGCGGTGAGGTTATGTGCTCTCCTCTGATGATGAGGTCGAAGGTGGGCGGCGAGGACGAGGAGATCAACATCGACGACTGGAGGCGTGTCTTCCCCGACGACCCCGGCGACGACACCAGTCCGGACCTGGCTCGCGGCACACTGTACCTGACGAGGAAGGATTGGCTCAACCTCTACTTTGGCCGAAAATAGTTTAGCTTAGTCTAAATTTATGTTTTTTGTTCGATTATGCAAAACTGTCTATGTTTATGTTTGAATGCATGCTACTTTCGGTTGAACCTGCTTTGAACTTGATCAAATTGAAGTTTACAATGTTAAGTTTAGGTGATCGACTAGAAATGGCCAAAAATTGCTAGAGTATATATTAAATGTTAAGTTTAGGGGATCCACTAAGGGTTTTAGTGAAGGAAATATGCCCTAGAGGCAATAATAAAGTTATTATTTATTTCCTTATTTCATGATAAATGTTTATTATTCATGCTAGAATTGTATTAACCGGAAACATAATACATGTGTGAATACATAGACAAACAGAGTGTCACTAGTATGCCTCTACTTGACTAGCTCGTTAATCAAAGATGGTTATGTTTCCTAACCATAGACAAAGAGTTGTTATTTGATTAACGAGATCACCCGTTCCGTTAGCTTAGCATTCGATCATTTAGTATGTTGCTATTGCTTTCTTCATGACTTATACATGTTCCTATGACTATGAGATTATGCAACTCCTGTTTACCGGAGGAACACTTTGTGTGCTACCAAACGTCACAATGTAACTGGGTGATTATAAAGGAGCTCTACAGGTGTCTCCAAAGGTACATATTGGGTTGGCGTATTTCGAGATTAGGATTTGTCACTCCGATTGTCGGAGAGGTATCTCTGGGCCCTCTCGGTAATGCACATCACCTAAGCCTTGCAAGCAATACAACTAAATGAGTTAGTTGCGAGATGATGTATTATGGAACGAGTAAAAGAGACTTGCCGGCAACGAGATTGAACTAGGTATTGATATACCGACGATTGAATCTCGGGCAAGTAACATACCGATGACAAAGGGAACAACGTATGTTGTTATGCGGTCTGACCGATAAAGATCTTCGTAGAATATGTGGGAGCCAATATGAGCATCCAGGTTCCGCTATTGGTTATTGACCGGAGACGTGTCTCGGTCATGTCTACATTGTTCTCGAACCCGTAGGGTCCGCACGCTTAAGGTTTCGATGACAGTTATATTATGAGTTTATAAGTTTTGATGTACCGAAGTTGGTTCAGAGTCCCGGATGTGATCACGGACATAACGAGGAGTCTCGAAATGGTCGAGACATAAAGATTGATATATTGGACGGCTATATTCGGACACCGGAAGTGTTCCGGGGAAGTTTTGGATAAAACCAGAGTACCGGGGGGTTACCGAAAGCCCCCGGGGGGTTAATGGGCCTCATGTGCCTAAAGTGGAGAAGAGGAGGGGCTGCCAGGGCAGGCCGCGCGCCCCCTCTCCCCCTAGTCCAAATTGGACATGGAGGGAGGGGCGGCGCCCCCCCCTTTCCTTCCTCTCCTCTCTCCCTTCCTTCCCCCTCTCCTACTTGGACAAGGAAAGGGAGAGGAGTCCTACTCCCGGTAGGAGTAGGACTCCTCCTGCGCGCCTCCTACTAGGGACGGCCGCACCCCCCTTGGCTCCTTTATATACGGAGGCAGGGGGCACCCCTAGACACACAAGTTGATCCACGTGATCGTTTTCTTAGCCGTGTGCGGTGCCCCCTTCCACCATAATCCTCGATAATATTGTAGTGGTGCTTAGGCGAAGCCCTGCGACATTGAACATCAAGATCGTCACCACGCTGTCGTGCTGACGGAACTCTTCCCCGACACTTTGCTGGATCGGAGTCCGAGGATCGTCATCGAGCTGAACGTGTGCTGAAACTCGGAGGTGCCGTAGTTTCGATGCTTGGATCGGTCGGATCGTGAAGACGTACGACTACATCAACCGCGTTAATATAATGCTTCCGCTGTCGGTCTACAAGGGTATGTAGATCACACTCTCCCCTCGTTGCTATGCATCCCCATGATCTTGCGTGTGCGTAGGAAAATTTTGAAATTACTACGTTCCCCAACATTTAGTCCATTAACTTTTAAAGGATCGGCTAGGGATGGCCTTATGCCTTGTTGATTTCAGTTCTTCACAATGTGATGCTCTATAGGTGCAACTATTTGCTGTGCAGTTCAATTTCATCAATAATAATTTCAACAATACCACTATGAATTATGATATTTGGTTGTTGTTAAGGATGTTGCAGTTAACAAGCCTTTTCATTTTTAACAGTAACTAGTGTACTTTAGACCTGCACAATACCAGTTGAATGACTATTTGCTTGTTTTTAAATGTTATGCCCGATGCAGTTAACACACCTTTCCACTTCTTGTTTTGCTTAACTAGCATGCTTAAAACTGCACACTGAAGCTATCATTTGTAGATTATGTTGTCTACCATGGATATATTTGGTTAATGTTTAGCCTGTTGTGCTTAACATGCCTTTATACATACTCATACAGGACAATATTGAGAACAGTGTTGTTTTCCATCGAGGTTAGTTTCATCGCATTGCTTATATGTACTTACTGTTCAGGATATCGGTAGCTAGTACCATATAGCCTGGGGGCTGAGAAGGGATTAATCGTCGAATCAGACATTTCACTAAATATATCTGTAACCCATTTATTAGTGGGTTAACTAAGGCCATATTTAATATATCTGAGGCTACATAGCAATATGCATTGTACTAAATGACTAAATATGCAATCCCAGGCTACATAGCAACAAGGAAGAGTGTTACCTTAATGTTCTGATGATGTCTAGATATACATGTAATAAAATCTTATATAATGGGATGGAGGGAGTGTTGTGCTACATCATTTTGCAATTGTTGTTTAGCTTCTAATATTAACTTGGTGATTTAGGTACATATGTCATTGCCAAAGATCCGCACTTCAATCCTTTTTGCATATGGGGCAATGAGATATTCATGAACCAGCATCAAGTGAGGAAACTGATAAAGATTGTTATTAAAATGGGTCAAAAGATGTCAATCGAACTATTTGTTTACACTTTGTGCAAGACAATAGTGAACTGCAGGATGGTAAGTAAGAACCCTGTAGCCATCTTTTTACTGCCCGTAATGAGTTGTGTTAGATGACAATGTCTGAATCTTTTTTCCTTTGTAGTGGATCCTGAAGCAGCTTACTCAAGATTACCTCTCAAACTACATGATTGGCGGCCGGCCATCACAAGGGGTTGGACTAGAGTCATGCATGCCTTCTGCATCTAGGAGAGCGCAATAGGGCCATTCCGCTTTACCTTGTTTAGCAACCAGAATGTCTGTCGCCTCTTTCCTTACCATCTGTAATAGTACAAGTATAGAACCCTGGTTCATCATTCTTTATTTGGTGCTTATGTAATTCTTAAACATATGTACCTGTGAATCGAATAATGCATTGGTTGTTTGAACCTGATGGATATGAATAAAGCTACATCCTACTTTCAAGTTCAAATTAGGTACAATTTTAAATAGGAGCAATTAAATTAGGGTGAAATTGCGGTGTGCAGGTCATTACGGCTCACACGCTCTATAAAGCACAGTGTGTGCGATATACATCATAATCCGACATGGTTCACAGAGAGGAAACGTGTGTAACAATGCACACATTTGCCATTTGCAAAGCATGTGTGATGTCAGACACTATCACAAACGATGCGGGAAAACTAAATGTGTGTGATTATCTACCTATCGTACACGGTTTACATTCATGAACTTTTTGTGATGTGCCAGGCATCGTAAACGTAGAGCCAGTTTGGTACATGCCTGGAAAATTGTCGTGCCTGGAAAAACGTAGAACCACAGAACTCCAACCGCGATGGCAATGCAAGCACAAAGGAGTAGCAAGGATGAAGCGTTTGGGATATTCGAGATATCAGAAACGGTTTTATAGGGACAACCGTATGCACCAAGGCTCCCTATCCCCGACGGTTTCGGGGTCGTGTGGGAAGGACCCCCCTATCACAGTCAATCACTAGGCGACGATTCAGAACGCCATCATGAAAAGGGGTTAAAAACCATTTGTATAGCACCTCATTGTACCAGTGGAGAGGGGTTTGAGGCGCCCGACTATAGATGCTTGCTACTTGTGAGCTGCGTTGGTATTTCCCCAAGGAGGAGAGGATGATGCAGTATAGTAGAAATAAGTATTTCCCTCAGTTAGAAACCAAGGTTATCAATCCAGTAGAAGAACCACACAACAACTCGTTAGCAATACCTACACACAAAATAACAAATACTTGCACCCAACGCAAACAAGGGGTTGTCAATCCCTTGTCGGTTAATTGCAAGGATTGAATCTCATAGTGATAAATAGCTAAATAAAACATAAAATAAAGTAAAGTAAATAAAAGTGCAACAATATATTTTTGGATTTTAATATATGATTTAGATAGACCCAGGGCCCATAGTTTTTGCTACCTCTTGAGCTTGCGTTGGTTTTTCCCTTGATGAGGAAAGGGTGATGCGACAAAGTAGAGTAAGTGTTTCCCTCAGCTTTTGAGAACCAAGGTATCAATCCAGTAGGAGATAACGCAACAAGCCACCGAATACCTGCACAAACGAACACCAACTTGCACCCAATGCGATAAAGGTGTTGTCAATCCCTTCATGATTATTTGCAACGTGAGATCTGATACAGATGGATAAACAGTAAAGTAATATTTTTGGTATTTTTAGTTTATGGAACAAAAGTAAAAGATTGCAAAGAAAGTAAATAGGAAACTAAAATCATAGATCGGAAAATAGACCCGGGGGCCATAGATTTCACTAGAGGCTTCTCCCAAGATAGAAAATATTATGGTGGGTGAAAAAATTACTGCCGAGCAATTGATAGAAAAGCGCAAAGTTATGACGATATCTAAGGCAATGATCATGAATATAGGCATCGCGTCTGTATCAAGTAGACCGACTCCTGCCCGCATCTACTACTATTACTCCACACATCGACCGACTCCTGCTTGCATCTAGAGTATTAAGTTCATAAGAACAGAGTAACGCATCAAGTAAGATGACATGATGTAGCAGGATAAACTCAAGAAATATGATGAAAGCCCCATCTTGTTATCCTCGATGGCAACAATAGAATACGTGTCGGTTCCCCTTCTATCACTAGGATCGAGCACCGCAAGATTAAACCCAAAGCTAAGCACTTCTTCCATTGCAAGAAAAACCAATCTAGTTGGCCAAACCAAATTGATAGTTCGAAGAGACTTGCAAAGATATCAAATCATGCATATAAGAATTCAAAGGAGATTCAAATAATATTCATAGATAAGCTGATGATAAATCCACAATTCATCGGATCTCGGCAAACACACCGCAAAAGAGTATTCATTGAATAGATCTCCAAGAACATTGAGGAGAACATGGTACTGAGAATCAAAGAGAGAGAAGAAGCCATCTAGCTACTAGCTATGGACCCGTAGGTCTGTGGTAAACTACTCAGGCTTCATCGGAGAGGCAATGGTGTTGATGTAGAAGCCCTCCATGATCGAATCCCCCTCCGACAGGATGCCGGAAAAGGCCCCTAGATGGGATCTCATAGGTACATAAGGTTGCGGTGGTGAAAAAGTGGTTTTGTGGCTACCCTAGAAGTTTTTGGGATATTTGAGAATATATAGGTGGAAGAAATAGGTCGGTGGAGTCATGAGGGGCCCACAAGGGTGGGGGAGCGCCCTACCCCCTAGGCGCGCCTCCCGACCTTGTGGCCGCCTCGTGACTTTCTTGACATGCACTCCAAGCCCTCTGGATGTCTTCTACTCCAAGAAAAATCGTCGCGAAAGTTTCATTCCCTTTGGACTCCGTTTGGTATTCCTTTTCTTTGAAACTCTAAAACAAGGAAAAAAACAGAAACTCACACTGGGCTCTAGGTTAATAGGTTAGTCCCAAAACTCATATAAAATAGCATATTAATGCATATGAAACATCCAAAACAGATAATATAATAGCATGGAACAATCAAAAATTATAGATACGTTGGAGACGTATCAGTTTTCACTAGAGGCTTCTCTCTTGAGGATAACATATGGTGGGTAAACAAATTACTGTTGGGCAATTTATAGAAAAGCAAATAATCATGACGATATCTAAGGCAACGATCGTGTATATAGGCATCACATCAAAGATAAGTAGACTTACTCCTACCTGCATCTACCACTATTACTCCACACATCGAGCGCTATCCAGCATGCATCTAGAGTATTAAGTTCATAAAGAACAGAGTAACGCCTTAAGCAAGACGATATGATGTAGACAAAGTAAACTCAGTCAATACGAATAAACCACATCTTTTTATCCTTAATGCCAATGATACAAATACGTGTAATGTCCCCTTCTATCACTGGGGTTGAGCACCGCAAGGTCGAACCCATTGCAAAGCACCTCTCCCATTGCAGGAAAAATCAATCTAGTTGGCCCAACCAAATCAATATATCGGAGAGAAATACAAAGCTATAATAATCATGCATAAAATAGTTAAGAGAAGACACAAATAAAATTCATTGATAATCTGATCATAAACTCACAATTCATAGGATCCCAACAAATACACCACAAAAGGTGATTACATCGAATAGATCTCCAAGAACATCAAGGAGAACATTGTATTGAAGATCAAAGAGAGATAATAAGACATCTAGCAACTAGCTATGGACCAACAGGTCTGTGGTAACTACTCACACATCATCGGAAGGGCAACAAGGTTGATATAGAGCCCCTCCATGATCGATCCCCCCTTCGGCAGAGTACCGCGGAATGCAAATGGGATCTCGCAAGAACAGAAACTTGCGACGGCGGAAAAAGTATTTCGGGCGGCTCTGTGATGTACAGGGGATATTTGAGAATTAATAGTGCCGGAATTTGGTCAAGAGGTGCCACGACGGGCCCACAATCCTGGGGGGCACGCCTCCTGAGCTTGTCGCTCCCTCGTGGCTCGCCATGTCTTCTCCAGAAGCTTCTAGTGTCTCCATTGGTCCAGAAGAAATTAATCCAAAGTTTTTTCTCCGTTTGGACTCTTTTTTATATTGATTCCTGAAAAGCCCAAAACATGCAAAAAAACAACAACTGTCACTGGGCACTAGGTTAATAGGGTCCCAAAAAAATAATATATAACTGCATAATAAACATGCAAGATTGATATTATAATAGCATGGAACAATCAAAAATTATAGATATGTTGGAGACGTACCAAGCATCCCCAAGCTTAATTCCTGCTAGTCCTCGAGTAGGTAAATGATAAAAATAGAATTTTGATGTGGAATGCTACCTAACATATTTAGCATGTAATCTTTCTTTTGTGGCATAACATTGAGATTCGAGTGATTCAAAGCAATAGTCTATAATTTGACATAAAGACATAAATACTTAGGCATACTAACAAATAATCATGTCTTTCAAAATATCAATGCTAAAGAACGTTATCGCTAGCCCGTCATGCTCAATCATTGATCCATTTATGAAACACACTCAGTATTAACTACACCCAATGCACATGTATGACAATAATGCTCTCCAGTGTGTGCTTATAAGAGAAGTCGATGACTCAAAATAAAAATAAAAATAGATATGCCCTTTGCAGAGGAAGCAAAGATTTGGAGAGGTGTCAGAACTCAAAGATTAAAAATAGAGATAAATTATTTTGGGAGGCATGCTTTTTCCTATCAATGTCACGACCGAAAGTTTCAAATATCCTCCATGCTAGACACATTATAGGCAGTCCCCAAATAGCAAATAAACTTTATTCTCCCTCCACCATTCTTTCACAATCCATGGATAGCCGTATCCACGGATACCTTCCAAACTTTGAACTTTCAAGGGGGGAGTTTATTTCATATTTTTAATTTTGATTCGTTATGGGACTGGGCATCCCTATTACCAACCACTTTCTCGTGCAATGACAAGTGAATAAACACTCATTATGAGAATGACCCATCTAGCATGAAAGATGTTGACCACCCCCTGTCGCTTCATGAGCGGTACGGGCACACAAAACGGATAATTATTTGAATGATTAGAGTCGGCACATGCAAATTTACTTGGAATGACATGTAAATACCGCATATAGGTAGGTATGGTGGACTCATATGACACAACTTTAGGTTTAAGGAATTGGATCTGCAATAGCATTCCCTCTTAGTACAAATGAAGGCTAGCAAATAGATTGAGAAGCGACCAACCAGAAAACGGAAACGGTCATAAACATGCATTGAGAATAACTAACACTGAATAATGCACCATAAGTAGGATATAATTTCGTTACATAATTATGGACTTTATGTGCATGCAAATGGAATCACAAACCTCAACCCCATTATTCTTACTAAACCACAATTACTCACTAGTATAACCCACATATTATCATCTTCATATCGCAAAACTATTGCAAGGAATCAAACTTATCATATTCCATGATCTACATGAAAGTTTTTATTATATCCTTCTTGAATATCCATCATATTATGATCAAATTCACAACTTGTGCATATTACCATTACTATTATCAAATCTCAAAATGATATAAGTGAAGCATGAGAGTGCAACTATTTCTTCAAAATATAATCACCGCCGTGCTAAAGAAATAAGTGAAGTACTAGAGCAAATGCCTAGCTCAAAAGATCTAAGTGAAGCACATGGAGTATTCTAACAAATCATGAAAAATGTGTGTCCCTCTCAAATAAGTGTGTCCAACAAAGATGATTGTGACAACTAAAAGGAAAACAAAGCAAAAACTCATATAATACATGATGCTCCAAGCAAAACTCATATCATGTGATGAATGAAAATATAGCTCCAAGTAATATTACCGATGATTGGTAGAAGAAAGAGGGGATGCCTTCTGGGGCATCCCAAGCTTAGTTGCTTGGGTGTCCTTGAATATTACCTTGGGGTGCCTAGGGCATCCCTAATCTTAGGCTCTTTCCACTCCTTATTCCTTCATCCATCGTGATCTCACTCAAAACTTGAAAACTTTAGCACACAAAACTCAACAAGAACCTTCATGAGATCCATTAGTATAACAACCAAATTACCAACTTTAGTAATGTTTTAAACACATTCATATTTTATTATTGCATTATACTTACTGTATTCTAAGTTCTCCATGGCTTATACCCCCGATACAATCCATAGTTTCATCAAAACAAGCAAACAATGCAACGAAAATAGAATCTGTCAAAACACAGAATAATCTGTAGTAATCTAAATATTGACCAAACTTCTGTAACTCTTAAAATTCTAAACATTAGGACAACGTGTTCAATCTGTATATCAATCATGTGTAAAAAATTCAAATCAAAAGAACGTTCCAGTGAATTTAAACACTTCTGCTACTGGCGCAAAAGTTTGTGTTCTTTTCACAGAATCAAATCAACTATCATCCAAATCATCTCAAAGGCTTTACGTGGCACAAACACTAAATTAAACACAAATACGCAACCATAATAGTAGCATAATTGTGTGCACAAAAAAAATAGAAACAGAAACAAGACAAATAAAGATAACTATTGGGTTGCCTCCCAACTAGCGCTATTGTTTTACGCCCTTAGCTAGGCGTAATGGAAAGTTTCAAATGTTGTCATCTTTGGTTTTCATTATTTTGGTGGGATTCTTCTCAAACCCAGGAGGTTCTTTATGCTTCACATTATTCTCAAAAAATGAAGCAATTTTAATATCTAAAATATCTAACCGCTTATTGCAAAGGGTAATTAAAGTATTGATGCAGTTGAGGTTTCCACTAATATTTTTGAGAGGTTCATTAGAATTTTGCAATTCAATCAAAATTTTCTACATGTCACCTAGTTTGTCTAGGATTTGGATCCCCTCTTGAGTACAATTAATTTTTTTGTGGAGGTGGATCTCCCAATATACCCTCTATTATTTCATAAGTGGTATTGTCATCACTCTCAATAAAATCCCCTTTTGCAGAAAATCCAAGAGTTGTCTATGGGCGTTAAACCTATATAAAAATTGCGAAACAAAATTTTCCATCCCCTTTTATAGTGCAAACACGATAAGATTCCATTAACCTATACCAAGCATTTTTCAGATTTTCTCCTTGTTTCTACTTGAAGTGGAGAACTTCAAAATCCGGTGACAAAGGAGGGATAGTTATGCTAGTCATAATATCAAGACAAGCAAGTGAACAGGCAAAAAGGCAAACAAATTTTGTGTGTTTTTTGTGTGGAAATGTTTTAGAAGTGGGGGAGATGAAAGCTAGAGGCAAATGGAAAATAATGTAAATGCAAGTAGATGAAAGTCTATGCGTAGGTACCTGATAGATGTTGGTGATGTCTCCCCGGCAATGGCGCCAGAAATTCTTCCTGCTACTTGTGAGCTGCGTTAGGATTTCCCCAAAGAGGAGAGGATGATGCAGCACAATAGAGATAAGTATTTTCCTAAGTTAGAAACCAAGGTTATCAATCCAGGTGGCACGCAACAACTCATTAGCAATACCTACACACAAAACAACAAATACTTGCACCCAACGTAAACAAGGGGTTGTCAATCCCTTGGCGGTTAATTACAAGGATTAAATGTCGTAGTGATAAATAGATAAATAAACACAAAATAAATTAAAGTAAATAAAAGTGCAGCAATATATTTTTGGATTTTAATATATGATTTAGATAGACCCGGGGGGCATAGTTTTCACTAGAGGCTTCTCTCTTGAAGATAATATATGATGGGTAAACAAATTACTGTTGGGCAATTGATAGAAAATCGAATAATCATGACGATATCTAAGGCAATGATCATGTATATAGGCATCAGGTCCAATATAAGTAGACCGAATCCGTCTACATCTACCACTATTACTCCACATATCGACCGCTATCAAGCATGCATCTAGAGTATTAATTTCATAAAGAACAGAGTAACGCCTTAAGCAAGATGACATGATGTAGACAAAGTAAACTCAATCAATATGAATAAGCCCAATCTTTTTATCCTTAATAGCAACGATACAAATACGTGTCATGTCCCCTTCCATCACTGATATTGAGCACCGCAAGATCAAACCCATTACATAGCACCTCTCCCATTGCAATAAAAATCAATCTAGTTGGCCATACCAAATCAATAGATCAGAAATAAATACAAAGATATAATAATCATGCATAAAAGAGTTTAGAGAAGACTAAAATAATATTCATAGATAGTCTGATCATAAACTCACAATTCATCGATCCCAACAAACATATCGCAAAAAGTGATTACATCGAATAGACCTCCAAGAACATCAAGGAGAACATTGTATTGATTAGGTCAAGAGAGAAGAAGCCATATAACTACTAGCTATGGAGCGATAGGTCTATGGTAAACTACGCACACATTATTGGAAGGGAAACAAGGTTGATGTTTAGGTCCTTCATGATTGACCCCCCCCCCCTCGGCAAAGCACCGGGGAAGGCCTCTACATGGTATCTTGCGAGAACAGAAACTTGCGACGACGGAGAAAGTATTTTTTGTGCTCTCTAATGTAAGAGGAATATTTGAGAATTTATAGTGCTGGATTAGGTCAAGAGGTGCCATAAGGGGCCCACAAGCCTGGGGGCGCGCCTCCCAAGGTTGTTGCTGCCTCGTGGCTCATTAGGTCTTCTCCCGAAGCTTCTAGGGCCTCCTCTGGTCCATAAAAATTTAATCCAATGTTTTTTCTCCGTTTGGACTCTTTTCGATATTGATTTCCTGAAAAGCCAAAAACATGCAAAAAAACAACAACTGGCACTGGGCACTAGGTTAATTGGTTAGTCCAAAAAATGATATAATTGCATATAGTTGGATAATAAACATCCAAGATTGATACTATAATAGCATGGAACAAGAAAAAATTGTAGATACGTTGGAGACGTATCAATGCTCTTACGTGGTATACTCATATACCAGGTCACCTCTTTTCCATCTAACATCTTGAAATGGTCAAGTTTTCTCTTCAAAGATCAATTTTGGATTTTGTGATAGCAGATGTGTTTTCATGAATCTACTGGAGAATGGGCCAAAACTTTGAACATATTCCACATTACTCACACAGTTGAATCTTTTTGGACTCAAAGCATTGAAGGTAGCATGTGTGCCTTGTGTATTGAGCGCATGTTTATCATCTGGGCATTTGTGGGAGGATTGGGCAACTGATGAACCACACATATAGGGGATCAATCATAGTCCTTTAAATAAGTAAGAGTGTTTTTTTGACTGAAAACTATGGGGCAACACACCCACATCATATGAAAAGCTTTATTAAAATAAAAGGGAACATGAGCAATACAAGGATTACAAGTGGTAATCAAAACATGACTAGTCTAAAATAAAGAAATAAAAAGATTACAAAACTATGCCTCAAGGGGGCAAAAAAGAAACCCATCTTAAGAGATCATCCTTGTAGGCAGATTTTACCCTGTATTGCATAAGATTGCTATCACGCCTAAAAGCACATCTCCATTTATTAAAACTGACCCTCTCACTCCTGAATACTTTGGCATTTCTGATGATCCAAATATTCCAACAAGCAATAAAAACCACATCAGTGAAGAAATGTTTGTCAAAGCTTCTCCTAGCCCGAATAACCAAATCAGTCATTGAGTCTCCAGATGACCAATCAATCTGCAGATAGTTCCACACCCTCACACTGAAGTTGCAATTGAAAAACAGATGATCCCTGGTTTCCCTTGCTTGCAAAGGGCAGAGCACACAATGAACTCCATCCTCCATGTGCCAATGCCTTCGTTCCATCATATCCTTTGTGTTCAATCTGCCCATAATGAGAATCCAATCAAACACCTTGATTTTCATAGCACAAGAGGATTTCCATATCTAGGAGGTCAATGGATTAAAGGTTTCGGTAGCAAAAGTGTGGGAATATAACATCTTGGGCTTGTACTCTTTGGAGGATGCTTGCCAGAACCAAACATCCTTGGTCCCAGGTATTCTGTTGTGGATGTCCATCCAAGACTGCAACAGAACCAAGTCATCATATGCCTGAGCTGACAAAGGAAGATGGAAATGCTGGTGGATGTCTTGTGTGTCAAAAATCTCCTTAACAGAAATCCATGGGTCCTTAGCATATGAGAAAAGCCTAGAAAATCTGGACTGGAGGGTAGAAACCTCATGATCAAGTTGCCAGTTGTGAGACCAGAAAAGTACAGTGTCACCTTCATTTATCTGGACCCATGAACAATCTTTGATGTTGTGCATTACCTTGCAAATTTCTCTCCAGCAAAAAGAGCCACAGTCAGAGGTTCCCTAGGGTACCCTACCATGGTAATATGAGTCCCAAATTAAAGACACCCCAGGAAGATCTTTCCTAGTTAGGAAATTGTGTGCATGCTTGAGGAGCAAAGCCACATTACGCACCCCCAGATTAAGAATACCAAGCCCTCCCCTATTTTGGGTCTACAAATAAGCTCCCAATCAGCAAGGGAAGGAGCTGGCTCATCTCTATGCTTTCTCCAAAGGCATTGTCTCTGTATTCTCTCAAGCTGATTCAAAATCCCAGCAGGGACAACCAGACTACATAGGAAGAAGATAGGCATAGAAGACAAAGCAGAATTTAAAAATTGTAGCCTTTCTCATTGATTTAGGAATGATGAGATAGCAGTCATTCTCCTCTCCATGCAGTCCACTAGGGGTATAAAATCAACCATTTTTAGCCTTGTGGTTCCTACTGGCAAGCCAAGATAAGTGAAGGGCATTTTCCCAATTTGATAGCAAAATGCAAAAGCAAAATGCAGTAGCCAGTATCAACATTGATTGGGACGATGAAGGATTTGTGATAATTCACATCAAGACCAGTGGACTGTGAGAAAACCTTGAGCATGTCCTTCGGAGCAATAAGCTGGGCGTTGTCAGCAGGTAAAATGGTCAAAGTATCATATGCATACTATATCACTGGGTAATCCTGATCATGACAAGGGATAGGTAGATGTAGAATGCCTCTTCCAAACATGTCATTAATAACAGTCTGCAAGAGATCGGCAACTAAAACAAATAAGAGAGGAGAGATAGGATCCCCAGTCTAACTCCCTTTTTGCAGATGAATTTTCTCCCAGGAACCCCACTGAGAAGGACTAAAGAGGTGCTAGTGGACAGCAGCTTCTTTATTCAAAGTATCCATTTTTTTCATTGAAACCTTTATGCCTCAAGATTTGAATTATGGCCTCATGCTCCAAGGAGTCAAAAGCCTTCTCAAAGTCAAGTTTAGGAATTCCTCTTTGATTGGTGACACCGGTGCAGGTATTCAAATGTCCAACCAATGCAATCCTGAATTGTTCTGCTCTTGATAAAACCATATTGATTCTTGTGGATACACTGCATGATCACATCTTGGAACCTGTTGGCAGCCATTTTTGAAAGAAACTTCAGACCCATTCCAGTTAGTGAAATAGGTCTAAAATCTCCCACCTCCCTAGGTGCTAGTTTTTTGGGCACAAGAGTGATGTATGAGCCATTTATATTTTCCAACACAGCAGAACCCTCATAGAAAGCCTGTGCCAGCTCATAAAAGAATAAGTAAGAGTGTTGAACCCAACAAGGAGCAGAAGGAATCGATGAGCGGTTTTCAGTAAGATATTCCCTGCATGTGATGTAAGATAGTTTTGATAGCAAGTAACAATTAACCAAAGTAACAAGGTGCAGCAAGGTGGCCCAATCCTTATTTATGCCAAGTACAAGCTGGGGTAACATCTTATAGTGATTAAAATGCTCTTGAGGACACATGGGAATTCGTCTAGTTACTTTCACCATGATTCTTTGTCTCGCTTTCATTGCTTTGATAAATTCTTATGTGAGTGGACCGGAGCTAAGGTGTTGTTTTTACTTGCACAAACAACCTACTTATGATTATCCCCTCCACGCAAGAATCCGCAACTACAAGAGAAGAATTAAGATAAATCTAATCATCGTATTAAACATAAGGATCCAAAATAGCCCCTTACGGAACAACTCATAAACTGGGGTTTAAGATTCAACCACTCCCACAACTCATCATCTACAAACTAATTCCACAATGCCTTCCCCTAGGCCCAAACATGCTGAAGTGTCATGTATTCAAAGTTCACATGACACCACTAGAGGAAGAACAACATAACATATCATCGAAACATTGAACGGAAACCAACTTCACATGATTACTAATAACAAGACTTCTCCATGTCCTCAAGATCAAATAGAACTTCTTACAAATCAAAATTGTGTTCATGATCATAGGATATAAATACATGATTAAAAATCTGAACATATAATCTTCCACCAAGTAAAGCAACTAGCATCAACTACAAGATGTAACCAACACTAGTGGCACCCCGAGGTATCAATCTGAGGTTTGATACAAAGATTGAAGACAAGAGATTAACTAGGGTTTGGAGATGAGATGGTGCTGTTGAAGATGTTGATGGAGATGAGTCCTCCCTCGATGAGAGGAGCGTTGGTGATGACGATGGCTTTGATTTCCCCCTCGCGGAAGGAAGTATTGATACGTCTCCACTGCATATACTTTTCCAAACTCTTTTGCCCTTGTTTTGGACTCTAATTTGCATGATTTGAATGAAACTAACCTAGACTCATGTTGTTTTTAGCAGATTTGCCTTGGTGTTATATTTGTGCAGAAATAAAAGTTCTCGGAATGACTTAAAAATCCACAGAGAATATTTTTGGAATAAATAAAAAATATTGGCGAAAGAGTCAACAGAGAGGGACCCACCTGCTGTCCACAAGGGTGGAGGGCGCCCCCCAGGGCGCGCCCCCTGCCTTGTGGGTCCCCAGGACCTCCACCGACCTCAACTCCAACTCCATATATTCACGTTCGGGGAGAGAAAAAAATCAGAGAGAAGGATTCATTGAGTTTTATGATACAGAGCCACCGCCACCTCCTGTTCTTCATTGGGAGGGCAGATTTGGAGTCCGTTCAGGGCTCCAGGGAGGCGTAATCATCGCCATCATCATCATCATCATCAACCTTCCTCCATCACCAATTTCATGATGCTCACCCTGTGCGTGAGTAATTCCATCATAGGCTTGCTGGACGGTGATGGGCTGGATGATATTTATCATGTAATCGAGTTAGTTTTGTTAGGGTTTGATCCCCAGTATCCACTATGTTCTAAGATTGATGTTGCTATGACTTTGCTATGCTTAGTGCTTGTCACTAGGGCCCGAGTGCCATGATTTTGGATCTGAACCTATTATGTTTTCATGAATATATTTGTGTTCTTGATCCTATCTTGCAAGTTGTAGACGCCTATTACGAGTTATGATCCGCATACCCCAAGGTGACAATAATTGGGATTCTTTCCGGTGATTACCGTAGTTTGAGGAGTTCATGTATTCACTAAGTGCTAATGCTTTGGTCTGGTACTCTATTAAAAAGAGGCCTTAATATCCCTTAGTTTCATTAGGACCCCGCTGCCACGGGAGGGTAGAACAAAAGATGTCATGCAAGTTCATTTCCATAAGCACGTATGACTATATTTGGAATACATGCCTACATTATATTGATGAATTGGAGCTAGTTCTATGTCACCCTAGGTTATAACTGTTGCATGATGAATGGAATCCGACATAATTATCCATCATTGATCCATTGCCTACGAGCTTTTCACATATTGATCTTTTCTATGTTACTTTGTCGTTGCCACTGTTACGATTGCTACAAAATTGCTACTGTTACTTTTGCCACCGTTACCGTTACTTCCATACTACTTTGCTACTAAATACTTTGCTGCAAATATTAAGTCTTTCAGGTGTGGTTGAATTGACAACTCAGCTGCTAATACCTGAGAATATTATTGGGCTCCCCTTGTGTCGAATCAATAATTTTGGGTTGAATACTCTACCCTCAAAAACTGTTGTGATCCCCTATACTTGTGGGTTATGAAGACCTTTTTCTGGCGTCGTTGTCGGGGAGCATAGCTCTATTCTTTGAGTCACTTGGGATTTATATCTATTGATCACTATGAAGAATTTGAAAGATAGCAAAACCAAGATCTATCCCTCAACTATGATGGGAGGTAAGGAACTGGCATGTAACACCCACAATGCGGCTATATCTCCCACGTGTCGGGGCACGACTTAGACGCATAGCCGCATGGTAGGTTTGTGCAAGAGGGGTAATCTTCACACAATCCCATGTACTGAATAAGAAATGGATAAAGAGTTGGCTTACAATCGCCACTTCACACAGATAACAAGTTAAACATACATCACCCTGAATACAAACAAAGGTCCGACTACGGAACCAAAATAAAGGAAGACAACCCCAAATGCTAGATCCCCGATCGTCCCAACTGGGCTCCACTACTGATCATCCAGAAAAGACACAAAACAACGACTAAGATCTTCATTGAGCTCCCACTTGAGCTCGGTTGCGTCATCTGCACTGGGATCATCGGCACCTGCAACTGTTTGGAAGTATCTGTGAGTCACGAACACTCAGCAATCTCACACCCGCGAGATCAAGACTATTTAAGCTTATGGGTAGGGTAAGGTGATGAGGTGGAGCTGCAGCAAGCACTAAGCAAATATGGTGGCTAACATACGCAAATGAGAGCGAGAAGAGGAGCAACGCAACAGGCGAGAAGCTAGAAGTGATCAAGAAGTGATCCTGAATCTACTTACGTTCAAACATAACACAAGAACCGTGTTCACTTCCCGGACTTCGCCGAGAAGAGACCATCACGGCTAAACATGCGGTTGATACATTTTAATTAAGTTAAGTGTCAAGTTCTCTACAACCGGACATTAACAAATTCCGATCTTCCACATAACCACGGGCACGACTCTCGAAAGTTTATACCATGCAGGGGTGTTCCAACTTAGCCCATCACAAGCTCTCACGGTCAACGAAGGATATTCCTTCTCCCGGGAAGACCCGATCAGTCTTGGAATGCCGGTTACAAGACATTTCGACAATGGTAAAACAAGACCAGCAAAGCCGCCCGATGTGCTGACAATCCCGATAGGAGCTGCACATATCTCGTTCTCAGGGCAACACTGGATAGGTCAAGCTATGAGTAAAACCAACCCTCAAGTTTCCCCGAGGTGGCCCCGCAGGCTGCCCGGTTCGGACCAACACTTAGAGAAGCACTGGCCCGGGGGGGGGGGTTAAAATAAAGATGACCCTCAGGTTGGCCGACCCAAGGGAAGGGTAATAGGTTGTTAGGCAAATGTAAAACCAAGGTTGGGCCTTGCTGGAGGAGTTTTATTCAAAGCGAACTGTCAAGGGGTTCCCATAACACCCAACCGCGTAAGGAACGCAAAATCAAGGAACATAACACCGGTATGACGGAAACTAGGGCGGCAAGAGTGGAACAAAACACCAGGCATAAGGCCGAGCCTTCCACCCTTTACCAAGTATATAGATGCATTAATTAAATAAGAGATATTGTGATATCCCAACATGTCCATGTTCCAACATGGAACAAACTTCAGCTTCACCTGCAACTAACAACGCTATAAGAGGGGATGGGCAAAAGCGGTAACATAGCCAAACAACGGTTTGCAAGGATGGTGGGTTAGAGGCTTGACATGGCAATATGGGAGGCATGATATAACAAGTGGTAGGTAGCGCGGCATAGCGATAGAGCGAACAACTAGCAAGCAAAGATAGAAATGATTTCGAGGGTATGGTCTTCTTGCCTGAAATCCCGCAAGGAAGAAGAACAAGCCCATGAAGAACACAAATGGGCGTAGTCGAACGGATCATCACAACTCCAGAACGAAACCGAAGCTAACAAGAGAAGCAACCCGGAAAGAAGCAAGCAACATAGTAAACACACAAGCATAAACATGGCATGATGCACAACCAAGTATGATGCGTGTCCGGTCTAAAGAGGCATGGCAAAGTGCAACAAGCAAAACTACAAGTTAAGTGGAGCTCAATATGCAACGAGTTGCATATTGACAAAACACCACATTCGATTGTTTAGTTCACTCCCGGTTAGGTACTCAACAATATTAAATGTTATTTAAACATGGCAAGAGGGTGAAGCATAACAAAACTATACTATCTAAGCAATTTAAATGGGGCCGGATATAACAAACAACAAATCCGGAAAAATCTCCGCATGCCATTAAGCAATTTAAAGGAAACAACAATTATCAACATTTTAAATGTTGTTATCATGATGTGGATGACATATGCAAGTTTTATGCAATATTTATAAAAATGTTGATAAGAGCATTTTATGAAGCATTTGTCATCGTGGCGGAAACGACAGGGGTGCCACGACAACGAATCTGAAAATGATGCCACGGCAACATATCGGTTCAGCTAGCTCACGGAGATAACATTGCAAAAGGAAAAGTGACGGGAGCGTGTCAGGCAAGGATGGTGGGGTGCTCCCGATTACCGGGTGTCACACATGATGGTGGCAAGACAAAAGAGGGGCTTCGTGCAACGAACAACTCGGACACGGAGCAACACACGGTGCAACTCATACATCACAAGCATTCGTCCACGGGCATCGTCTCGGCGTTATACCTTTGAAGCGTGCGTTTTCGAAGGGGTTCGAATTCTTCGAGGGAAGTAGTGGTACTCGCGGGTCGTAGTGGAAGTAGTCATTCACGCGGCGGTCTTGTTGGATCCACAGTGATGGTAGAGGTACTCGCGATCTTGGAGACGGTAGTGGTACACGTTCGTTTTGAAGAGATACTTGACGAAACAAACGTCTTCGGGGCATCGGTAGTTGTACATTTGGTTTTGTCGGATCCACGACGATGGTAGTAGTACATCTCGTAGTGAAACTTGACGGGTCCGAGGGCTTCGGGCGTCATGGTACTTGGCGACATACACGGGATGGTAGTTATACACAGTCATCGCAAGAAGTAGAGGTACACACGAAGGTGGTCAAACTTGACGATTTTGTTACACGGGTCTTCGGCGACCGTAGTCATCCCCATTCGTTTTGTGAGGAGCTCGACGTTTCCATGTCCTTCGAGGTCATCACATAGTCGTTTATGTCACTGTCGGACTTGACGAAAAACACACTGGCTGTAGAGGTACACGACTCGCAGCCATCCAGGGTCGTGGTAGTGGTACTTGGTGTCCACGGGAAACGACAACTGCAGTTTTGGACGGCTTGAGCAGGGGACGGCTGGTTGGCGAAGCAGGCAGCTTGGCTCACTGGAGCTTCGCTAGAGGCGCGCGGCGGCCGCTTGGTGCTCTGGTTGTTGCTGCAGACGAGGCAGAGCTTGGCAGAGTCGAGAACGGCACGGGATGCCCGTCGTCATCTCCTCGAACGAGGGCAGAGGAAGGAGGTCAACGCGAGCGGAGGCTCGCTGCGAAGCAGGCGCGATGCGGCACTGAACTTGACGAATTCCGGCGATGCCGGCAGGGGCGCAGCGCAGGAGGGGCGGAGGCGAGGTTGCTGACGAGGCGGCCATGCATCAGCAAGGGCCGGCAGGATGTGCAGCAGCAAGCACAACAGCAACTACAGTGAGGCAGCGGCGCCATGGTGGGCTCGCGGTGGAGGCAGGGAAAGAGCCGCGCGGGGGAGGAGGTCGAGGCCGGCGGTCATGGGGTCTGGGATGAAGCCGGAGACGCGAGGAGGACGTGGGTCGACGGGGCGGTGCGGTCCACGAGATGGTGCAGGGCAGCACCCCTCGCCGAAGGCAGGGAGGCAGCGGCGGTCCGGCGACGCGGTGCAGTAGAGGAAGGCAGCGGTAAAAGCTTGCAAGGGGGCGGGGAGGTAGCGAGACATCGCGGCGACGGACTCATGCATGGAGGATGGCGGCGGATCGGGAGGTCCTCCTGATCGGGACGAGGATGAGGGGTTTGAGGAGAAAGGTTCGAGGGGAGATGGCAGCGCTGCGGGAGAAAACGGAGGGGGAAGAGGGGATCAGGCAGACGGGCTCTCCCCTGGCGCTAGGGTTAGCGAGGGAGAAGGCCGGGCTGACCTTCGGTGCAGATGGGCCTTAGAGGCCGGCCCAGTTACTGGTGCTTGCTGGAGGGCCAGATGGGCCGCGCTGGAATCTATCTCTCCCTAAGTCTATTTTTCCTGATAAACAAATAAACAGAGAAATAATAAATGTAGAGAGAGATAGGAGAAGAATTTGAGCACGGCGCCAATTTTCTTGGACTCGTAAAAAGGGGCTTGATCCAAGAAAAATACATTTGGCACCGCTTGGAAGGATTGCATTCGAACACATTTGAATGTAATTCAAATAAGTTTGAATTAGGAAAACATTTTTGGAGAGTCCAAAAATGTTTAGAATTTTAGTGGAGATCGGGAAAGCGATGAAAGAAAATATGGGCAAAGTTTGGGGACCAAACTTGAAGTAGAAAATACATGGAATTATTTTGCAAGTGTGTTAGAATATTTACTATAGCTCCCTAATATATTGGGAGGATATATTATATAGAGAAATCACCATGTGAGTTCCCTCAATTTAAATAGATCAAAGATCTATTCATTTTATTTAGTTGAGTTTTAAAAAAATGAAATGGCAAGATGGCATGATGACATGATGCGAAGATGAATGCAACGAACCAAACAAAACACACGATGAAACTCGGAATCCATGGAAGGCGTCTGGAGCGCCGGTCTTGGGGCGTCACATGGCATCTAGCTCTGCACTTGATTCACCTTCTGTTTGGGTAAGCTTGCGACACCTACACCTGTTATTGATTCTGATATGTTGCATGTTATTGATGATGCTACATCTACTATGAATGATGTTTATGATGCTACTACTTTGCTTGATAAAGCTGTGCCACTGGGTGAATTACTTGATGAACATCTTGCTAGATTTAGAACTATTGATTATGCTGAAGATGATGATATTTCTGAAACCGATGAAATTGTTGGAACTGAAAAGTTTGAAACACCTAATAAGACTAGCTCTCCTAGATATGAGCTTCCTGTTATGCCTGAGGGTTATGTTATGGATGGAGAGGTAGCTAGGGACTTTCCTGCTTGTATGGATAGAGATGATCTTAAGAAATTATTATGCAAGTGGAAAGAAAATCTTTGAATGCTAGAATGCAATATGATTCTAAGTTTGCTAATTCACCTATCTTTGTTACTGATAAGGATTATGAATTCTTTGTCGATCCTGAGTTAAATACTTTGGTTGAATCTGATGCTTTCCATTGTTATGAATCTGAAACTGTTGTGGCACATCTTACTAAATTGAATGATATAGCCACCCTATTTGCTCATAAGGAAAAAATTCGCTATTACTATATTCTTAAGTTGTTTCCTTTCTCGTTAAAGGGTGATGCTAAGTTATGGTTTAATTCTCTTTCTCCTGGTTGTGTGCGTAGTCCTCAGGATATGATTTACTACTTCTCTGAAAAATATTTCCCTGCTCATAAGAAACAAGCTGCTTTAAAGGAAATATTTAAGTTTGTGCAATTTGAAGAAGAGAGTCTCCCACAAGCTTGGGGGAGGCTTCTCCAATTACTTAATACTTTGCCTGATCATCCTCTCAAGAGAAATGAAATACTTGATGTCTTTTATAATGGACTAACTGATGCTTCTAGGATCACCTAGATAGTTGTGCTAGTTGTGTTTTCAGGGAACGAACTGTTGAGCAAGCTGAATTGCTATTGAATAATATATTGAGTAATGATAATGATTGGACACTTCCTGAACAAACTCCCAAGCCAACTCTGAAGAAAAGAGGTATTCTATTTCTCAATCTTGAAGATATGCAAGAGGCAAAGAAATCTATGAAAGAAAAAGGTACTAAAGCTGAAGATGTTTAGAATTTACTGCCTATTGAAGAAACCATGGCTTTGATACCCCGAAACAGGTAGTAGAGGTAAATTATCTCTATAGATTTGATGGAGATATTCCTCATAATAAGTCTGCTAGTCAATGCTTGGATGAGTTTGATAATTTTATTGTTAAACAAGAAAATTTCAATGCCTATGTTAGTAGACAATTGAAACGTAATGCTTACATGCTTGACTGCTTGGGTAATTATATGAGTAGAACTGTTAGTGATCTTAAGCTTATGAGTTAGCATGCTTCCATGGTTAATACTCATGTACAACAAGTACTTAAGGCACATGATGATTTGCTCAATGAGTTGAATAGTAAGAACAATGATAATGCTGTTAGGGTTATGACTAGAGGTGGTAAAATGACCCAGGAACCTTTGTATCCTAAAGGTCATCCTAAGAGAGTTGAGCAAGATTCTTAGAGAATTAATACTGATGGACCTAGTCCTCCTAGTAATAAAGAAAAGAAAGCCGATAGGACTTTGCATGCTTCTAGTGAACCTGTTGTTCACACACCTGTGAATCCAAATGATATTTCTATTTCTGATGCTGAGACACAATCTGGTGATGAACATGAACCTAGTGATAATGTTAATGATGATGTTCATTTTGAAGCTCAACCTAGTAATGATAATGATGTGGAGGTAGAACCCATTGTTGATCTTGGTAACGCACAATCAAAGAATCAACGGTATGATAAGAGAGACTTCATTGCTCGGAAGCATGGTAAAGAAAGAGAACCATGGGTTCAGAAACCCATTCCCTTTCCTCCTAAACCATCCAAGAAAAAGGATAATGAGGATTTTGAGCGCTTTATTGAAATGCTTAGACCTGTCTTTTTGCGTATGCGTTTGACTGATATTCTGGAAATGTCTCCTTATGCTAAGTATATGAAAGATATTGTTACAAATAAAAGAATGATACCAGAATCTAAAATTTCCACCATGCTTGCTAATTATACTTTTAAGGGTGGAATACCAAAGAAACTAGGAGACCCGGGAATATCAACTACACCATACTCCATTAAAAGAAACTATGTTAAAACTGCTATATGTGATCTTGGAGCCGGTGTTAGTGTTATGCCTTTCTCTTTATATCGTAGACGTGAATTGAATAATTTGACACCTAGTGAAATGTCTTTGCAAATGCCTGATAAATCAACTGCTATACACATCGGTATTTGTGAGGATGTGCCTGTTGTGGTTGCAAACGTTACTATCTTAACGGACTTTGTTATTCTTGATATTCCCGAGGACGACAATATGTCGATCATCCTTGGTAGACCCTTTTTGAATACTGCAGGGGCTGTTATTGATTGCAACAAGGGCAATGTCACTTTTCATGTTAACGGTAATGAGCACACGGTACACTTTCCAAAGAAATAACCTCAAGTTCATAGTATCAATTCTATTGGAAAAATTTCAAATCTTACTATTGGAGGTTTTGAATTCCCTCTTCCTACTATCAAAAAGAAATATGATATTCTTATTGTTGGGGACATGCATATCCCCGTTGAGGTAACCTAGTGTTATTCGAAAGTTCTCCGGTTTCATGTCATTCGAAAGAAGTTTGTTAATAAGACTTGATCAACCTTGTTAATGGATTCCTTTTGATGGGCATGAGATGGATGAATTTAGAAAGCACAACTTTCTGTAACCACCTTTTACTTTATGTTATTTAGAATAAATAAAGCAAAAATAGTATTATCTATCCGTTTTCAGAATTATCCGTGCAATAAAAAATGTCCCGAAAATAAAAGTTCTCCAAATGCGCTGAAAATTTAGTATGATTTTTTATAGAATATTTAATAATTTTTGGCACCGAGAAAATACCAGGGGTCTTCACCAGTGGAGCACAAGGGTGGAGGGCGCGCCCTACCCCTGGGCATGCCCCTTCCTTGTGGGTCCCACATGGGCCCCCTCACTTATTCCAGCACCCATCCACTTTGTCTTCCTCGAGAAAAAATGTCCCGTTGCTCAAACCCATGTTCTAGCTCATCTTGCTGCCATTTTCGATCTCCTTGTGCAAAGCTTCATTTGCAAAACTATTTTGGGGGATTCTTCTTTGGTATGTGACTCCTCCAATGGTCCAATTAGTTTTTGTTCTAGTGCTTTAGTTATTGAAATTTTTTGCTGCTGTGGTGACGTTGTTCTTGAGCTTGCATGTCAAATTTATATGGTCCAAAGTAGTTTTGATGCATAATATAGCCTCTAGACACTTGTAGGAGTAGTTGGTATCAATTTTGTTGAGCTTGGTTCACTTTTATTTTGAGTCACTAAAAATTTTAGAATTTTTCAGAGGGAGAAAATGATGAGGAGATTGTTGAGAGGCTCTTCGAGCCGGGGTTCAAAGGAAAATGAAAATAAGGAGAAGAAGAAGCCCAAGTACAACCTTCCTCGCACCAGGGAGGTTCAGTCGTGTGAATGGCCAAGTGATGCATTCTTGGAAGCGACCAGAATTTATGAGGATTTCTATTATTTGGCTGGGAATGCGGGCATCACCGACTTCACTACAAAAAAGACACATCCATGACATTTTGCCCGAACGATTTTTTTTCCTGTCATGCTTATGACACTTCTATGACAATAATTGTGACAAAACCTGGTATCATCATATATGTGGTGGGCTCCTACTTCTATGACAAAAAATCATGACATAAAATGGGCTTTTCGTCCTGGGCGGGCCGGAGACACACCTGCATGACATTCTTTGGGCCGTTCATAACAAAAAAAACCATGGTAGAAGCAAGGGCGAGGAAAATTTCGAGGAGTTCCTGGTTATGGTGGATGGTCGGGGCCGAGCGATGCACACAAGGATTGCGCTTTTCTCTCGTACATGTACGCGCGTGGGTGTGAGGCGTTGGGCTCTAGCTGAACCCGAGCGAGGTGTTCGCCTACTGAACCCGAGCGATTGCAGTAGCTACGCATTACTGAACCCGAGTGATCGATCCATCCATAGCTGTTAACTGAACCTGATCGAGGGATTCCTTCGCTACTGCTGCTAGCTGTAGCCGATCAAACCCGCTGCCTCTTGATGAACAGTGAACGTGGGGGTTGGTTGAACGAGTCGAGACGTACGAGGTTGGCGTTGGATGAATAGTTCCCTATGGGGGTTGGATGAATAGGTAAAAGTGCAACTATCCCTGGGTAGTTTTGGTAATTCCTAACAACATATAGCTCATTGAGCTAATGCTATTTGAAGATAAATATTTCAGGAAAGCTCAATGATTGGCATGGCATGGATTAGAAAGTGGACCCCTCAAAATTCTAAGGACAAAAGATTGGCTCAAGCTCAAAGCACAAGACTCTACATTTTACTTTTAGTGATCCAAGATCACATTGAGTCCATAGGAAAAGCCAATACTATTAAAAGGGGGTGAGGTGTTGCTTAATGAGTTACTTGCTCAAAATGCTTAGTGATATGCTCCAAAAACCCTCAACTACTTTCTCATATCCACATATGTCCCAAACCAAAAGTCAAACTCGGCCCCACCGAAATCTACTATCCGGCGCCACCGAGTTCACTTGACATAGCCACTGCCAGAAACCCTAGTCACTTCGGTATCATCGAGATGGGATTGCAAACTCTTTGTTTCCCTTCGTAACGTTTCGGTCTAACCGAGATGAGCGATCGGTCCCACCGAGATTGTAATGCAAACTCTTTGTTTCCCCTTCGTAACGTTTCGGTCTAGCTGAGATGAGCGAATCGGTCCCACCGAGTTTGCCTGACCAACTCTCTGTTTGTCTATTACCAAAATCGGTCCCACCGAGTTTGTGTAATCGGTCTCACCAAGATTAAGTTATGCCCTAACCCTAATGTAATCGGTCCCACCGAGTTGATCATGTCAGTCCCACCGAAAATCCTAACGTTCCGATTTTGAACTAAATTGGTCTGACCGAATTTTATGATTCGGTCCCACCGAGTTTGGTGATTTGTGTGTAACGGTTAGATTTTGTGTGGAGGCTATATATACCCCTCTGCCCACTCTTCATTTATGGAGAGAGCCATCATAATATTCCTACACTTCCAACATACATTTTCTGAGAGAGAACCACCTACAATTGTGTTGAGGTCAAGATATTCCATTCCAACCACACAAATCTTGATCTCTAGCCTTCCCCAAGTTGCTTTCCACTCAAATCATCTTTCTACCAAATCCAATCCTATGAGAGAGAGTTGAGTGTTGGGGAGACTATCATCTGAAGCACAAGAGCAAGGAGTTCATCATCAACACACCATCTATTACCTTTTGGAGAGTGGTGTCTCCTAGATTGGTTAGGTGTCACTTGGGAGCCTCCATCAAGATTGTGGAGTTGAACCAAGGAGTTTGTATGGGCAAGGAGATCGCCTACTTCGGGAAGATCTACCCTAGTGAGGCAAGTCCTTCGTGGGCGATGGCCATGGTGGGACAGACAAGGGTTGCTTCTTCGTGGACCCCTCGTGGGTGGAGCCCTCCGTGGACTCGTGCAACCGTTACCCTTCGTGGGTTGAAGTCTCCATCAACGTGGATGTACGATAGCACCACCTACCGGAACCACGCCGAAAATCTCCGTGTATACATTGCGTTTGCTCCCTCCAAACTCCTCCCTTTACCTTCATATGCAATTGTTTTACATTCCGCTGCTATACTCTTAGAATTGCATGTGTAGGTTGATTACTTGAATTGTGCTAAGTTGCTAAAATCTACCAAGACTTAGAATTGGGAAAAGGCTAGATTTTTATTTGGTCAAGTAGTCTAATCACCCCCTCTAGACATACTTTCGATCCTACAAGTGGTATCAGAGCTTTGGTCTCCATTTGCTTTGATTTCCATAGCTTTTGGTGATCATAGCCTTGATTTCACAACCTAGGAGAGTATGGCGTCTAGTGAGGGAAATTACCACCGTAGAGGTCCTTACTTTGATGGTACTAATTTTGCTAGTTGGAAGCATTAGATGAAAATGTATATTCTTGGACATAACCCTGCCGTTTGGGCTATTGTGTGTATTGGCTTGCAAGGTGAATTCTTTAATGGGAGATAACCGAACCGTGAAGCTACTGCGAAAGAGTTGAAGATGTTGCAATACAATGCTCAAGCTTCTGATCTTCTCTTCAACGGATTGTGCCCCGAAGAATTCAACAAAATCAGCCGTCTTGAGAATGCAAAGGAAATTTGGGATACTTTGATTGATATGCACGAAGGTACCGACTCCTTCAAGGAATCCAAATTGGATGTGCTTCAAAGTCAACTTGACAAGTTCAAAATGAAGGATGGTGAAGGTGTCACTAAAATGTACTCTAGGCTTGCTCTCATCATGAATGAGATTGCCGGCTTAGGAAGTGAAGAGATGACCGATAGATTCATCATCAAGAAGATCCTAAGAGCCTTGGATGGAAAATATGATACCGTGTGCACATTGATCCAAATGATGCCCAATTACAAAGATCTCAAGCCAATGGAAGTCATTGGAAGAATTATTGCTCATGAGATGTCACTCAAGGATAAGGAAGAGCTTCACAACAAGTCAAGTGGTGCTTACGAAGCCTCATGTGATGCTCCCACATGATCAAGTGAGAAACAAACCTTCAACGAAGAATTGAGCCTAATGGTGAAGAACTTCAACAAGTTTTACAAGAGTAGAAGCAAGGAAAGAAGTTCCAAGTCAAGGTCCTACAATGACAAAAGATCTTCTAGTCATGAGGGAAATTGCTATAATTGTGGAAGACCCAGACACTATTCCAATGAGTGTATTACTCCCTATAAAAGAAGAGAGGATTCTCCTAAAAGAAGAAGTAGAAGAGAAGAATCACCACCAAGAGAGAGAAGGAGTAGCGATGACCGTTATGAATGAAGAACATCACAGAGAAGCAAGGATTCGGGAAGGAAGGACAAGTCATCAAAGAGCTACACAAAACGAAGACATCAAGCTCATGTTGGTGAATGGGTATCCGACTCCGACTCCGACGATCACTCCGAGAGAAGTTATCACTCCGACTACGAATATACTCAAGATGAAGGTGTTGCTGGTCTAGCACTTCTGACAACCAACTCCTACGACATATTTGACTCACCAAATGAAGGGATTGGAAGATGCTTCATGGCTAAAGGCCCAAAGGTATCACACCCCGAGTATGTTGATTTCAATAGTGATGAAGATGATTTACTTGTTGACAACTCTAGTTAAGAAAACTATGATGAACATGCTATTAATCATGCTAATCAAGATAAAACAAATGACAATGATAAGAAGGAGATTGAGCGCCTAACTAAAGAACTAAACACTCTTAAGTTAGCTCATGAAACTACCTTGGAAGATCATCGAGAACTTTAAAGATTCATGAGAAGCTACGCTTTGAAAAGTTCAACCTTGAGCAAGAGCATGAGTTCTTAAAACCAATCAATGATGATCTTCGCAAGAAAAGTTCTTATTACATTGCCAAGCGTTTACTCTTGTCTACTTACATGCCACAAGTTAAATCTAGCGACAAGAACAAGAAAGATTCTTCTTCTAGTAGTAACAACGATCATGTTAAATCCAATGTTGTTACTTCTAGTAGTTCTCTTGATTCCACTAATTATTCTCTTAGCCAAGTTACACTTGAGCAAGAAAATAGCTTATTGAAGGGAATTATAGAGAAAGGTGTTTACAAGAGCCTCGCTGGAAGAAAGCAATTTGAGGAAATTGTACGCAAGCAAGGAAGACACCGAAAGAATCAAGGTGTTGGTTTTGAATGAAAGTTCAATGCCAATGGAGTTGAGTGGGAAGAAGATCAATAATCCAAGACGAAGTTTGTTCCTCAACAAGAGAAGTATGATCCTACTTCTTTCCAAGGAACACAAGCTCAAGATGATCTCCCACTAGAATACCAAAAGCTAAAAGGCAAGGACAAGCTTCAAGAGGAGATTGATGCATTTGAAGAAGCACCTAAGGCCTTGGTGAAGTGGGTTCCCAAGACAACATCAAATTCCACTTCATCAAGTACGACTACAACTCCAAGGATTCCCATCAAGATGGTGTGGATCCCTAAGAAGAAGAACTATAGAGTTCTTGAGGGTGACTCCGCCAACATACTTCACTCTTATCATCTTGGCAAGGACAAGTGCAAACAACTTCCATATCTTTCACTAATTCAAGGAGTCACAAACCCTCTTGTTGGTAAGACAAGGGACAAGGTAACCTAATGCTTTCATGGACATCATCCTATGTGATCATCACTCTATGTCTATGGATATCCTTGTTTGTTCCTTGTGGGACTAACCCATGTAGGTATTGAAAGTGCAACTCACTCCAAAGGATTGCTCCGAATGATCTACATCAACATTGAGCATCTACATCGTCAATACCTACATGAAGTCATCATCGACAAAACCCAAGGTTAGTTCATCCCTCTTAGGGGGGATATCACATCTAGGGGGAGCTTTACTCTAATCAATTGAGCTAAAGCAACTCTAATGATGTGATCACAACAATGCTATATGTAAAAGTGGCAAACCCCCTTGTGCTTAAACGATGAGTATGACCTATGATCAAATGTTCTCATTTGACTCCTAAGTCAATATACTCATATATAGATGACCTAGTCATCGCCAAATTGCTTGATAGATGCTATAGTGATTGTGCATGCTTTGTCACATATTTCATTTGTCATTTTATTGTGTGAGCATGTTGGATGCATATTTTACTCATTCAAGAACATCCATTTGTTGCTTTGATTGTTTGGCTTTTTATCTTTTGCCAAATGGATGGACAAGAATGCCTAAGAACTCCCTCTAGATATCTATGCTTTTCTCATCTCAAACTCTATTCATGCTAAATCACAAAGTTTGATCAAGTCAGATTTGAACCACTCTGTGTGAGGAGCACTTGGAGTACCTGATTCGTCATAGACTTAAACTTCCAAAACCTCTTTGTGCATTTTGGTATGACCGAGTCATCCATTTCGGTCACACCGAGATCACTAAGTTGATCTAGGTTTTCAATCTCGGTGCAACCGATTTGAACTTTTCGGTCACACCGAGTTGCAGCAACCGCTTGCGATTCTGCATCACCGTGCCACCGAGTTGTTCCACTCGGTCACACCGACAGGGTCGGGATATATAAACCCACGGGTGAGATTTTGGAAATTTCTTCGAAACCTCTCAGCCCGCGCGTATCCTGCTCTGCCGCCTCGGGTCTCCGGATTGTCCTCTTGCTGCCAGTGACCTCCTGCCGCTGGTTTCCATCGCCGTCAATGGATTTCTGTCCCTTCGTTGCCGCCGTAGCAAACTCCGCCGAATTAGGGTACGAGTTTGATCCTCTGTGCTACTCTTTTAACTCCGATTCATAGCACATTACTTTGCCATGATCATGACCACATATGCAATCAATCTATCCACTGAAAACATACTTTAGTTTAGATTGGATTTGAAAATTTAGGGTTAGGTCTCTACCGAACTCATCTCAGACTGACCGAATTGTAGAAATCGGTCTCACCGATTAGGCTTAGGCCATTGTAGTTGCATTTTCGGTCTGACCGAAAACTGCAAATCGGTGTGACCGAGTTCGATTCTTTGTGAAACCCTAGCAGTCCCGGTGCCACCGAACTGTGACTCGGTCTGACCGAGTTCACTAGTTTAGGTTCCAAAAGCTGCTTCGGTATCACCGAGTTTACAAATCGGTAGCTCCGAAATGCTTTCTGTGAAGAACTAAAACTAAGTTTTTAAGTCATCTGTTTTGCAAAAACTCTGCACTTTGTGATGCTCATCCACTCTACCTCATCTATATCTATTCACAGGGTCTGCTGTCAGTAAGTTTGCAGAGATGTCTGACGAGAGTGACAGCCGGAACAAGTCTGAAGAACAAGTGCAATTGAGTGAGGGCACTAGTCCCTCTAGCACTTCTGATGATGGAAGCAGGAGCACACCAAGCAACTTGCCCAAAGCAGCCACCAGGTCAAGGAAGAAGAAAACCTCAGATTCTGAATATGAGGACTATGTGGCTGTTGAGGAGGAAGTCAGCTCCAAGAGGAAGGTGTTGAAGAAGGAATATGGCACGACTGCATCAACTAAGCCTGGCTTGCACAAGAAGGCCCTTTCCAAGAGGGTGCCAACCTTATAGGTGAGAGCCTCAACTGCTGAAACCTCCAAGCCATCTGAAGAGGTTGTTGGAGAAGGAAAGAAGAGGAAGGAAAGGGTCAAGAAGACCACTGCCAGAGTGCTTGGTAGATCCTCCATTATGAGAGATCCAGAAGAAGAGGAGGAGGAAGAGGATCCTGCGCCAGCTCCCAAGTCTCAGAAGCTTATGGGAGATGCAATTAAGTCAGGGGCTGCTCCATCTAAGCCCAAATCTGGTCCCAAGGCTGCTGCTCAAAAACCCCCAAAACCCAAGAGTAACACCAGGAGTATACCTGCTGAGGAGAAGAACAAGGCCCAAGTGCCTGAAGCTGAAGAAGAGGAAGATGATTCTCTTGTTTTGAGGAAGTTGAAGCCCAAAATTCCTGACCACAATGATGCTCATCCAGTCGCTGAGGACATGCACATCAGGAAAGATGCAGTACTGAGATTGTGGAGATAGTCTGATCCCTATGCTGTTAGGAGGAGGAATGCAGTTGACTACAGGTTCCATACAAAGGAACAACAAGACTTCTATGAGACAATTTTTCTTGACAAGAAGCCCATTGTGTGTGACATGAAATGGGTGGATTGGGAATACATCCAGGAGAATTAAGATCACTTCCCAGGAGTATATGACAACTTTAAGGCATGTGGAGTAGATGAATTCGTTGGACAAAAGCTCACAAAATGGAATGATGAGCTGATAATGCAGTTTTACTCCACTGCCCACTTCTATCCAGATGGAAGGATAGTATGGATGTCTGAAGGTACCAGGTACCAATCCATAGTTGAAGAGTGGGCCAAGCTAATCAATGCCCCCGAAGAACATGAAGATGACTTGGATGTGTATGCCACCAAGAAGAAATACCACAACTCCATGGCAAACATGTACAAAAAGATCCCTGATAAGGCTTTGAAAACACACAAGCTTGGATCTGTACACTTCTTATTGTCTTGTCTGCCTACTATTAACTGGATATTAAGGCACACGTTGCTACCCAAGTCAGGAGATCACAAGATGATCAGAGGACACTCCATCAACATGCTGCAAATTTTTGATGTCCCTCAGAAATTCAAAGTTATGAGCTTGACTGTAGAAACAATCAAGAGGAATGCTGCTGATCAAAAGAGGAGTTGTGGGTATGCTCCACATATTCAAGAGCCCATCAATTCTAAGATGGGCACAGGAATTTATTTGCTGGACAAGGACCATCTACCCTTACATCCCGAATTCGAAGACAACAATGTTGTGATGAATGAGGAGGAACCATCATCAGCTCAAGTCCAGGAGAAGAGAGCCAAGGCAAAGGCTGAGAAAGCTGTCAAGATGCCCAGTGTTGAAGAGTCGTCTAAAGTTTTCCTGAAAGCAAGCAAGATCAATTAGGCTATCTGATTCAAGCTACACTGAGGATTGAGAAGGGCTTGGCCACCCTGACTCAGAATCAGGAGAGCCTAGAGAGGATTGTGGAGACAAAATTCTATGATCTTGACCTGAAGGTAACTGAGATTCAGACTGCAGTTGAGCAGCTTTAGGAGGAAGCAGAGGAGATGAGAGGAAAGGCAACTACTGATGCTTTTCAGCATGTGCCACGAGGTCCAAGATCTGCTGCAGTGCCAGTTTCACATACTGGAGCTATTGTGTCAGCACCAGCAGCTACAGCTCCAGTGCCACCTCCAGCACCCACTCCACCTCCACCAGCTCCAACTACATCATCGGAAACCTTCGTCCTTGGAGTTCTCTCTACACCACCTCCCGAAGACCAAGCCTGAGAGACGTATAACACTATGCATTTTCGAACTTTTTTGTAACTTGTTGCCAAAGGGGGAGAAATGTGTATAGATCATAGGCTTCGAGAGAGAGTGTCTTGCTTTTGGCTGAACTTTTTATTGTGTGCTTGTGTGAGATACTTTATGTCCTTGTGAGATACTTATTTGATCATGTGGTTGATCATTTGCTACCTTAATGCTTGTTGAATGATACTATCTTTTATATCTCATATATGATCATTCACTTGCTTGGTGATGAGTGCATGCTATTAATTTCTATCATTTTGAGCACTCCACCAAGATGTATGTGACATGGAAGAGTAACCTATGAACCTAATCGATTATGCTTTTGCATTCAAAAGCAAATTTTAAATAATGCACAAATTTAGGGGGAGCTCTTGCTTATCACATACTTCTCAAAGCGACGATGTATTTCAATCTTATTATCATTTGTCGAAGCTTTGATCTATATGTTGTCATCAATTACCAAAAAGGGGGAGATTGAAAGTGCAACTATCCCCGGGTGGTTTTGGTAATTCCTAACAACATATAGCTCATTGAGCTAATGCTATTTGAAGATAAATATTTCAGGAAAGCTCAATGATTGGCATGGTATGGATTAAAAAGTGGACCCCTCAAAATGCTAAGGACAAAAGATTGGCTCAAGCTCAAAGCACAAGACTCTACATTTTACTTTTAGTGATCCAAGATCACATTGAGTCCATAGGAAAAGCCAATACTATTAAAAGGGGGTGAGGTGTTGCTTAATGAGTTACTTGCTCAAAATGCTTAGTGATATGCTCCAACAACCCTCAACTACTTTCTCATATCCACATATGTCCCAAACAAAAAGTCAAACTCGGCCCCACCAAAATCTTCTATCTGGCGCCACCGAGTTCACTTGACATAGCCACTGCCAGAAACCCTAGTCACTTTGGTCTCACCGATAGGGATCTTGGTCTCACCGAGATGGGATTGCAAACACTCTGTTTCCCTTCGTAACATTTCGGTATAACCAAGATGAGCGATCGGTCCCACCGAGATTCCAATGCAAACTCTCTGTTTTCCCTTCATAATGTTTCGGTCTAACCGAGATGAGCGAATCGGTCCCACTGAGTTTGCCTGACCAACTCTCTATTTGTCTATTACCAAAATCGGTCCCATCGAGTTTGTGTAATCGGTCTCACTAAGATTACGTTATGCCCTAACCCTAATGGAATCGGTCCCACCGAGTTGATCATGTCAGTCCCACCGAAAATCCTAATGTTCACATTTTGAACTAAATCAGTCTGACCGAGTTTTATGATTTAGTCCCATTGAGTTTGGTGATTTGTGTGTAACGGTTAGATTTTTGTGTGGAGGCTATATATACCCCTCCACCCACTCTTCGTTTATGGAGAGAGCCATCAGAATATGCCTACACTTCCAACATACATTTTCTGAGAGAGAACCACCTACACTTGTGTTGAGGTCAAGATATTCCATTCCAACCACATAAATCTTGATCTCCATCCTTCCCCAAGTTGCTTTCCACTCAAATCATCTTTCTACCAAATCCAATCCTATGAGAGAGAGTTGAGTGTTGGGGAGACTATCATTTGAAGCACAAGAGCAAGGAGTTCATCATCAACACACCATCTATTTCCTTTTGGAGACTGGTGTCTCCTAGATTGGTTAGGTGTCACTTGGGAGCCTCCGTCAAGATTGTGGAGTTGAACCAAGGAGCTTGTACGGGCAAGGAGATCGCCTACTTCGTGAAGATCTACCCTAGTCAGGCAAGTCCTTTGTGGGCGATGGCCATGGTGGGATAGACAAGGTTGCTTCTTTGTGGACCCTTTATGGGTGGAGCCCTCCATGGACTCACGCAACCGTTACCCTTCATGGGTTGAAGTCTCCATAAACGTGGATGTACGATAGCTCCACCTATCGGAACCACGCCAAAAATCTCTGAGTCTACATTGTGTTTGCTCCCTCCAAACTCCTCCGTTTACCTTCATATGCAATTGTTTTACATTCCGCTGCTATAATCTTAGAATTGCATGTGTAGGTTGATTACCTGAATTGTGCTAAGTTGCTAAAATCTGCCAAGACTTAAAAACGGGGAAAAGATAGATTTTTATTTGGTCAAGTAGTCTAATCACCCCCCTCTAGACATACTTCCGATCCAACAATAGGACCCTGTGATAGTAGTAGTAGGCCGTTGCCGCTGGATGAACAGGACCCCGAGAGGAGGGCCTCCATAGCCCAGCTGGTTGGGAGTGGATGAACAGGACCCCGTGGAGGGCTGGTTGGACAGTAGCCGGTGGAGGGCTGGATGAACAGTAGCCCATGGATGAATAGTAGCTGGTGGATGCAGGAGGAAGACACGGTGGATGAATAGTGCAGGTGGAGGCTGAAGCAAGTCGACGATGGGTGAGTAGTAGCCCGTGGAGTTCCATTTTGCAGTACGCCACACCTCTCCGATGAACAGGACCCCCCGTTTCGACCGTAGCGCTCCAACACAAATCTATTTCCTCCGTTTTGCGGTATGCCACACCCCTCCGGATGAACATGACCCCCGTTTCGACCATAGTCGATCGAACAACAAGCCATTTCCTTCGTACTACGGTATGCCAAACCCCGTTTCGACTGTTCCATCCAAGCCGGCTGGCTCCCGTTGAACAGGACGCATTCCGACCCAGTTTGTTGCCTCCCGATGAACATGACACCGTTTCTCCATTCCGACCCAGCCGGTTGGCTGCATGATGAATAGGACGTCGTTGCTGCCGTCCATTGCCTCTCCATGTACACGAGCCCTGGTCGTACGTATGCGCGAGTAGGCGTTCGAGACCCCGCCCATATGTACGTACGTGGTCGTATTTTTGGCATGTGGATGTACGTAGTGTACACGGTTTAGAAGGGACTGCCTGAACTGCTACGTCAGGGGCTCTACTGCTACACGTTCTGCTGCTTGCTCGGCCACGATTCATTGTTGCAGAGAGACCGATCGACCAGTATGTACGCACACGTTCATGACAACGCTAGGTACGCTTCGACCAGGTGGGTCCCGGCTGCCAGGGAGGATAAGGAGGCACTTCCTTGCATGTAAAGTTATTGATGGTGGGTCCGAGCTGTCAGGGGGAGGATTCATTTTTTTCGTGCCTAATATGGAGGCACTTCCTTGCGTGGGAATATGTAGCTGGTGGGTCCATCTATCAGCCTCACTGCGTACACTACTCTTCCGATGGCTGTTGTTCGTTGACCACGTTGACCACGCCGTGCGAATAGCACCCAGGCAGTGGATGACGGCGAGGCCTAGGAAGGGAACAATGCTGAGCTAGGGAAGACGAGGCAGGTGTATGCCCACACTATTGGCGTTCTAGGAACGGGGGTCCCCAGACTTGCCTGCCTGCAGCCCACGGCGTGGCTCTACGAGCGGCCCAGTACGGCCCATCTTCACCAACAAGCATTCAAGACCCTCACGAGGGGCCAAGCCTCGCGAGGTGGACGACACAAGACCTCCTCAGGAGCGGCCCCACCAGGCTGGCTCGCGAGGGGCGGAGAGATCAAGGCCAGGCAAACCTCGCGAGGTTCCAGTGACGTGAGCCATGATGACCAAGGCCAGGCGGGCGCCATCGTGCACAGTGTCCTTATTTCCTCTTTGGTGCTAAGGAGGCAAGCGCAGACACACAATACCAAGGTGTCAAGCAAAGGTTTCCATATCGGTGCAACGAGACCAAGACCAGCAGGACGACAAGATGGAGGTCACCATGGAGCCCAAGACGACGCTACCACCAGAGCCTTTGGCAGGCGAAGACTGCTTTTGTCAGGATAAGAAGTACTAGCTGTCCCCTTTCAAATTGGCCGATGTTGGCTCCCTTCCCGCTCAATATTTGGGGAGAGGACCAGGGCCTCTAGAAATAGGACTAGCCACCACCATAGCTAGGGGGATCGATCCGGACAACCACAAGTTCACCAAGCACAAGAACACCTCTCCTTAGGAGGCTGTTCTTCCCCCTTGTACTGTTCATCCTCAGCCCAAGAGGCAATCCACCACCACCACACTGGAGTAGGGTATTACACCACAACGGTGGCCCGAACAAGTATAAATCTTGTGTCCTTTGTGTTGCGAGTTCGTCGAGTTAACCCTTGAGATCTTAGCGAAGCTAGGACGTGAATCGGTAGGGGGAGATCTTCATGTGCACCCCAGTGTTCGAACCTTAAGGGTTTTGCCCGAACCCGTGATCCGATATTTGGCGCACCAGGTAGTGGGTGTGCTGGAGCCTCTCTCCCGCCAGTCGATTCACCGATGCTCCATAGTTTCGATGTCCGGCGACTCAAGGACCAACACCAACCGCTGGGCAGCCCGGGTGGTGCCGCCTGCCCAGGAAGACCTCAACCCCGCGCTCCAGGTGGCGCGAGCGCCACCTGAAGCTATAGGGCGCGGGCGGCGCGGCCAGGAGCCGCCCGCCCTTACCCCACGACAGGCGCGAGCTGTTGCAAAGGCCGCAAGCCACGCTGCGGCGACGGCTCCGCACACCCGGAGGGAGCTGGCAAACATGCGGGCTACACTCATGGTGGCACGAGAGCTGCTACGGTGCCGGCTGATGGAGAGCGGCCAGGATGCACTGCTAGAACGCGTGACCGAGCTACTGGACGCCGCAGCTTCAAGAGCACCACCCTTCCGTTCTCTGCTCACGCCACAAGCTGCGGCCGGGTCGCATGGCGGGCCACGCCACGCCCGCGTGCCTACAGGCGCACCACCAGGCTTCATCGACACCGGCGCAACCAACGGAGCTGCACGCCCGCTCGCGCCCGCGCCACCTTCGCTGGGCACGGGCACGAGCGCTGCCACCTACGGTCCGGGTAGGATGCAACCCTACCATCCTCGAGCGGGGCACTAGGTCGGGCGACGTGGAGTGTGGGGCACTACGGCAAGGTCTTCGAGGCGGCGGCCTCGGAGGCCTATGTGCCCCGCATGGTGGACCGGGACTACATGCTGGAAGACGACCCCGACTTGTCCCTTGAACCGGGTTGGGAGGAGGAGGCGCTAGAAGCCGGTGCCTTTCAGGACCCCTCCGGAAGCCTCACCAACCGCGCCGGCGACAACAGCTACAGGGTACCACTAATTCCTCAGGAGCAGGCTTACGCTAACCATGAATCGCAAGTGAACCAGGTCACAGCGCCAGGCGGCGGTTCTGGGGCGGCGATATCCATCTCACCAGGAGAGGCTCACTGGGGGTTGCGTGGGAGGGGCCAGGAGCAAGGCCCCTCCCCGTGTCGCACGGATCAAGGCATCGCCCGGAGGTAGGCCCTCTACCGGGGAGGCGTCGGCGAGCCTTCCCCCGGCAGAGGACCCGTGGTCGCCGAGGGCGCCGCTGGTGTCCCCTCTGCCCTTGTTGGTGCTGTCCTGGTCTTCGGTCGTCCCAATGGTGGTAGGGGGTGGTGCAAGGCGGGGACCTCGTGAAGATCGCCGCCCGTGACACTCTCACGTAATAACGAGTGGGGCTGTACACGCCCCGGAGTCTCAGGAGTGCCGCCCTCGGGCCTCGGGGGCTCCCTCCCACGTCCTAGTGGTAGCACTTAGCTCCACGCTAGTGAGAAGACTCGAAGACAAGAAGACTAGACTAGGCGCCGGACGTGGCCATTTGCTTTGGATCCCTTTTTCTGTAGCCCTGCCTTCTGGATTTGGATTGAAGTTGAAGTTGAATTTTCATTGATGCGCGCGGGGGGTGCCTTTTCTCGTTCGAGCGATTTCTTGCTATCTGGTTCTTGCCTTATTTTGGTGTATGTTGCTTCTCCCTCGTAGGCCCCTCGCGAGTGGGGCTGGGCAAGACGCACACGCGCCATGCGCATGTCGCGCCACGGCTAGCGCTTGCTTATCACGCGGCCCCTCGTGCGTCTCGACGAGTCCCTCAGGAGCTTCCCAGAAACTCACAACCTCACGAGTCGGTTTGGGCTCGTCCAGCCTAAGGTAAACCGCAACAACAACTTTGCCCCAGGATACGTGAGTTCACAAAGACGTATATTCAACTCGATCTAAAAAGATAGAGGCAGTAGCAAATTTACATGAGGGGCTTCCCCTCCAAAAATGCTCTTACAACTTCAAGGGCTACGCCCGAGCTTCTGTGTGCAGGACAAACAACTAGGAAACACGGGATCAGTCAGACATGTCGCTCGCCGCGTCCCCCGGATCTCCCTCAGATGCGTCACTGGCATCGCTGCCACCATCGCTGGCATCACCATCACCTCCACCAGCGCCACCATCATCGTCGTCGACCACGTCGCCCGTGTCCGCCGCGACCACCACCCCATCGTCATCGGAAGTGAATGCCCTAACTAGCGCGTCCACATTGTCTTCCACCCATCGCAATAGGTCACCCTGGATGGCCTCGGGTACGAGAGCGATGGCGGCGTCAAAATTGAAGTTGGGGTCGGTGTTTTGGAGATGGCTGAAGACGCGGGAGAACGCACGCCCGAGCAGGCCGCAGCTCCTCTCTTCAACAAGTTGGCGAGCTCTCTCGGAACGACTCTCCAGGCGCGTCACCACGTCGGTGAACAAGCGGAGGTGGCTGGCATAGTCGTTCGCGTGGGGATGAGGAGCATTCTCATCGCAGATGTGGCCCAAGGCGATATTGGCCCTGTTCCTGAGGTCCGCCGCTGAAGCACTTCCTCCCTGTTCTGCCGTGCGACAGACTCGGCGTCAGTAACCTGCTGCTAAAGAGGGAGCAGCTCGGCGCGGGCGGAGGCCAGTTCAGCCTGCGCCGAGACCAGGGCGGCTGCGGCGGCCTCCTCACGTTGCTCCACCTCGGTCAACCTGGACTTGAGGGCAGCAGTCCTACTAGCGGCCTCAACTTCCACGAGCTTCAGCTTCAGGTCGTACCTACCCTCAAGATCCGCGCGAGCCTCGGCTACCCAGCGATCGACCTCCTCCTAAGCCTTGGCCTTGCAGGCGCAACAACATCCTCCACTTGGGCGACTTGACGCTCCCTCGTATCTAGTCGCTCAAACTCAAGGCTGCGCTCCATGGCTTCCAGCGCCAACACTTCCTCGTGCTTCTGGATCTCTTCCTCTTCGACGGGCGTCCCCCTCATGGACGCCAGGGCGGCTCTACGCACCTCCACTTGCTGCTCCAGGCTTGGAGCTCCCATGTGTGTCTCTCTACGATCTCGCAGCGACGGTCAACTTCCCGAGCTTCTTCCAAGGCTCGGGAGCAGGCCTCGTGCGAGGTCGCGAGGGATGCCTCGACCTTCACGTTATCAAGCTCGCGCTGGTGGCGCCCGAGGTTGATGGCCACCTTCAACTTGTGCCGCTCCTCCGCCAGCCGAAGACCCTCGGCCACTAGACGCGCGTCCACATCCACGAGATTAGCACCAAGCTGGTTCATCGCGCCCATCGCCTCCTGGAAGAGCTCATGGGGAACGATGCTCCTTTCTTGCACTGACTCAAGCATGCTGCTGACTCCGTTCTCCGCTACGGGGACCACAGATGGGGCCCGAAGCGGCTCGCCCCCTCTCAGCGGGGGGCTGGGGGCTGGCGCCCGCCCAGTTGCGGGCTAGGCCTCGCGAGGAGCCCGAATGAGCAGAGGCCCGCTGCTTGAAGAGGAACCCAAGACCGAAGCCATCCAGCTACCGTCCACGACCAGGGGAGGAACCCTTGGCAAGCTTGCTGTTCTCCAAGCAAGGCCGCGAAGGAAAGACGGCGAAGGCGCGAACTCAAGACGCCTTGTCGACGGGCTGGCTTCCCCGGTCGACTCCATGCCGTGAGAAGCGTGTGGGCCTGCAGCGCTCGAGTCTGGCGGGAGAAGCGAGGCGAGAGGAGGCCGCTTCTCAGGAGATCATGCGGCCTTGGCGGAAGGGATCCTGAAGAGATATCGTCAGGGAGGGAAGCAGGACGCGGAGAATCACCAAGATAAGGTACTTACTCGTCAACGGTGATGTACTTTCTCCGTTTTAACGGCCCAAAGGTGCCGCTGCTTGGGGACCCCTTCCTCTTGCGGAGCTCCTCGAAGTCCACACAGAGCCGACCAAAGCGCTGGACATGGCGGCCGACATGAGGCGTGATGACCCACAAGTATAGGGGATCGCAACAATTTTCGAGTGTAGAGTATTCAACCCAAATTTATTGATTCAACACAAGGGGAGCCAAAGAATATTCTCAAGTATTAGCAGCTGAGTTGTCAATTCAACCACACCTGGAAACTTACTATCTGTAGCAAAGTGTTTAGTAGCAAAGTAATATGATAGTAGTGGTAACGGTAGCAAGTTGTTCATCAAGAAATTCACCAAGTGGCACAGTAGTATCAAGCATAGAAGTAGTTTCATTATAAGTATCATGCATAGCAGAAGTGGCATCATCAATAACATGCGACATATCAGAATTAATAGCAGAAGTAGGTTTAGGTGTCGCAAGCTTACTCAAAATAGAAGGTGAATCAAGTGCAGAGCTAGCTGGCAGTTCCTTACCCCCCCTCGTAGTTGAGGGATAAATCTTGGTTTTGGATCTCTCAAGTTCTTCATAATGATAAGCAGATATAAATCCCAAGTGACTCAAAGAATAGAGCTATGCTTCCTGGCAACGGCGCCAGAAAATAGTCTTGATAACCCACAAGTATAGGGGGTCGCAATAGTTTTCGAGGGTAGAGTATTCAACCCAAATTTATTGCTTCGACACAAGGGGAGCCAAAGAATATTCTCAAGTATTAGCAGCTGAGTTGTCAATTCAACCACACTTGGAAACTTATTATCTACAGCAAAGTGTTTAGTAGCAAAGTAATATGATAGTAGTGGTAACGGTAGCAAAAGGTAACGATAGCAAAAGCAATATTTTTGGGGTTTTGTAGTGATGATCACAATAGCAACGGAAAAGTAAAAAAGCTAAGAACAATATATGGAAAGCTCATAGGCAATGGATCGGTGATAGATAATTATGCCGTATGCGGTTCATCATGTAACAGTCATAACCTAGGGTGACACAGAACTATCTCCTATTCATCAATGTAATGTAGGCATGTATTCCGAATATAGTCATATGTGCTTATGGAAAATAACTTGCATGGCATATTTTGTCCTACCCTCCCATGGCAGCGGGGTCCTAACGGAAACTAAGGGATATTAAGGCCTCCTTTTAATAGAGTATCGGACCAAAGCATTAACACATGGTGAATACATGAACTCCTCAAACTATGGTCATCACCGGGAGTGGTCCTGATTATTGTCACTTCGGGGTTACCGGATCATAACACATAGTAGGTGACTATAGACTTGCAAGATAGGATCAAGAACACTCATATATTGATGAAAACATAATAGGTTCAGATCTGAAATCATGGCACTCGGGCCCTAGTGACAAGCATTAAGCATAGCAAAGTCATAGCAACATCAATCTCAGAACATAGTGGATACTAGGGATCAAACCCTAACAAAACTAACTCGATTACATGATAAATCTCATCCAACCCATCACCGTCCAACAAGCCTACAATGGAATTACTCACGCACGGCGGTGAGCATTATGAAATTGGTGATGGAGGATGGTTGATGATGACGATGGCGACGGATTCCCCTCTCTGGAGCCCCGAACGGACTCCAGATCAGCCCTCCCGAGAGAGTTTAGGGCTTTGCGGCGGCTCCATATCGTAAAACGCAATGAATCCTCCTTTATTTTTTTCTCCCCGAGCACGAATATATGGAGTCAGGGTTGTGGTCGGTGGAGCTCCAGGGGGCCCACGAGGCAGGGGGTGCGCCCAGGGGAGGCAGGCACGCCCCCACCCTCGTGGCTAGGGTGTGGGCCCCCTGGCCTTGATTCTTTGCCAGTATTTTTTTATTATTTCCAAAAAATACTCTCCGTGGAGTTTCAGGTCACTCTGAGAAATTTTGTTTCTGCACATAAATAACACCATGGCAATTCTGCTGAAAATAGCGTTAGTCCGGGTTAGTTCCATTCAAATCATGCAAGTTAGAGTCCAAAAAAAGGGCAAAAGTGTTTGGAAAAGTAGATACGACGGAGACGTATCAACTCCCCCAAGCTTAAACCTTTGCTTGTCCTCAAGCAATTCAGTTGATAAACTAAAAGTGATAAAGAAAAACTTTTACAAACTCTGTTTGCTCTTGTTTTGTAAATACGTAAAGCCAGCATTCAAGTTTTCAGCAAAGATTAAGAACTAACCATATTCACAATAATGCTTAGGTCTCATGTTTACTAATATCAATGGCATAATCAACTAGCGAGCAATAATAATAAATCTTGGATGACAACACTTTCTCAAAACAATCATAATATGATATAACAAGATGGTATCTCGCTAGCCCTTTCTGAGACCGCAAAACATAAAGGCAGAGCCACTTTAAAGATCAAGGACTGACTAGACATTGTAATTCATGGTAAAAGAGATCCAGTCAAGTCATACTCAATGTAAACTAATAGTAATGAATGCAAATGACAGCGGTGCTCTCCAACTGGTGCTTTTTATTAAGAGGATGATGACTCAACATAAAAGTAAATGGATAGGCCCTTCGCAGAGGGAAGCAGGGATTTGTAGAGGTGCCAGAGCTCGATTTTGAAATAGAGATGAATAATATTTTGAGCAGTATACTTTCATTGTCAACATAACAACCAAGAGATGGCGATATCTTCCATGCTACACACATCATAGGCGGTTCCCAAACAGAATGGTAAAGTTTACAATCCCCTCCACCAACAAGCATCAATCCATGGTTTGCTCGAAACAACGAGTGCCTCCAACTAACAACAGTACCGGGGGAGTTTTCTCTGCAATTATTTTGATTTGATTTGCATAAAGCATGGGACTGGGCATCCCGGTGACCAGCCATTTTCTCGTGAGTGAGGAGCGGAGTCCACTCCTCTTGAGAATAACCCGCCTAACATGGAAGATACGGACAGCCCTAGTTGATACATGAGCTATTCGAGCATACAAAACAGAATGATTATTTGAAGATTTAGAGTTTGGCACATACAAATTTACTTGGAACGGCAGGTAGATACCGTATATTGGTAGGTATGGTGGACTCACATGGAACAACTTTGGGGTTTATGGGATTGGATGCACAAGCAGTATTCCCGCTTAGTACAAGTGAAGGCTAGAAAAAGACTGGGAAGCGAGCATCTAGAGAGCGACAACAGTCATGAACATGCATTAAAATTAATCAACACCGAATGCAAGCATGAGTAGGATATAATGCACCATGAACATAAATATCGTAGAGGCTATGTTGATTTTGTTTCAACTACATGCGTGAACATGTGCCAAGTCAAGCCACTCGAATCGTTCAAATAAGGATACCATCCTATCTTACCACATCACAACCATTTTAATAGCATGTTGGCATGCAAGGTAAACCAGTATAAGCTCCTAGCTAATTAAGCATGGCATAAGCAACTATAATATCTAATTGTCATTGCAAACATGTTTATTCATAATAGGCTGAATCAGGAACGATGAACTAATCATATTTACAAAAACAAGAGAGGTCGAGTTCATACCAGCTTCTCCCATCTCAATCAGTCCATCATATATTGTCATAATTGCTTTTCACTTGCATGACCGAATGATGTGAATAAATATAACAATGCACGTGCATTGGACTAAGCTGGAATCTGCAAGCATTCAATAAGCAGGAGAAGACAAGGCAACATGGACTCTTGGTTAAATCAACAATAATGCATATAGGAGTCACTTCAACAATTTAATTATGGTCTTCTCCTATCGACCCCCAAAGAAAAGAAAAGAAATAAAACTATTTACACGGGAAAGCTCCCAACAAGCAAAAGAAGAACATGAAATCTTTTTGGGTTTTCTTTTTAATTACTACTACAAGCATGGAAATTAAAACTAGCTAAAAGCTACAACTATTTTTTTGGTTTTTCTTAAGGTTTATCAAACACACAAGAAGAAAGCATAAAAAGGAAATAAACTAGTATGGATGATACAATGAAAAAGTATGAGCACCGACAACTAGCGATGAGTGTGTGAACATGAATGTAATTTCGGGGGGAAATACGTACTCCCCCAAGCTTAGGCTTTTGGCCTAAGTTGGTCTATGGCCACGGCTAGCCTGGCGGATATTGTAGTTGGGGTCGTACTGAGATGCGGCAGTCATTGCATCATGGGCTGCAGCTTGGAGGTGTGCTATCTCAGCCCTCCTTTTATACTCTTTTGCCTCCTCTCTGGTTATAAAATATCTCCCTTTTGCCTGAAAGTCAAAGAAAGTGGAAGCAGGGAGAGCGACGTGATAGGTGCGTCGTCTGTCAAAGATTAGTCGGTACTGGAGGAACTGATTGTTCCTCTCAACAAAATGATGATGAACCATAGCCTCACAATCCAAATAATCAGGAGGCAACTCAATATCATCCTCACGTATGGTTATACCAAGAAAATTAGCTATACGGGTTGCATAAATTCCACCGAAGAAATCTCCATTAAATCTATTATGATGCAACCTATGTGCAACAATGGCTCCCAAATTATAAGATTTATCTCCTAACACAGCACTCCTAAGAATACTGAGGTCAGGGACACACATATTACATGCTTCATCTTTACCATTTATGCACCTACCTATGAAGAGAGCAAAATAATGTATAACAGGAAAATGAATGCTCCCTATGGTAGCTTGTGCTATATCTCTAGATTCCCCCACAATTATACTAGCAAGAAAATCTCTAAATTCAGATTTGCGAGGTTCACTAGCACTACCCCATTGTGGAAGTTTGCAAGCAGTGGTAAAGTCCTCTAAGTCCATAGTATAAGAATTTTCATAGAGATCAAATAGGACAGTTTGAGAATTACGTGAAGATGAAAATTAAAACCTCCTCACAAAGGAACTAGTGAGATAGTGGTACTGACGGCATTTTTCTGCCTCGAAGCTCACAAGATCAGCATTACACAAATATGCGTTAAATTCTTCCTTAATTCTTGCTCGATCCATGAAGTCCTCTGAAGGCCATTCACAAGGCCACACTGGAGCGTCCCTTGGTGGCTCATCATCAGCATCACGCATTGCAAGCCTGGGTCCTTGTTTCCTTGAAGAAGCACCTTGGTACATTTTCCTAAACATATTTCTTCCTCTAAAAAATTTCTGAATTTTTTTAGTAACTTCAAATAAAAGTAAACCAAACTCAACAAAATTGATAGAAACTACTCCTACAAGTGCCTAGAGCCTATATCATGCGTTAGAACTACTTGGAACCATATAAATTTGACATGCAAGCTCAAGAACATGATCACCTAGGCAGCACAAATTTGCAATGAATAAAGCACTAGAACAAAAACTAATTGGACCAATGGAGGAGTCACATACCAAGGAACAATCCCCCAAAGCAGTTTTGTGAGAGGTGCTTTGAGCAAGGAGATCGAAAATCGCAGCAAAATGAGCTTGGACTCGGGTTTGAGCTGGATGGTGATTTTTTTGGGAGGAAGAAGAAGTGTGTGGGTGCAGGAATAAGTGAAGGGGAGCCACCGTGGGCCCACGAGGCAGGGGGCGCGCCCATGGGGGTGGGTGCGCCGTGGACCATCGTGTCCAGGTGCTTGCTCCCCCTGCTGTGTTCTCAGTGCTACATATTCTCAAATATTCCAGAAAAAATCATATTTAAATTTCAGGGCATTTGGAGAACTTTTATTTTCGGGGTATTTTTATATTGCATAGATAATTAGGAAAATAGACAGTACTATTTTTGCTTTATTTAATATAAATAACAGAGAGTAAAAAGAGGGTACGGAGAGTTGTGTTTTCTAACTTCATCCATCTCATGCTCATCAAAAGGAATCCACTAACAAGGTTGATCAGGTCTTGTTAACAAACCCATTCCGAATAACATGGAACCGGAGAAATTTCGAATAACACTAGGTTACCTCAACGGGGATATGGACATCCCCAACAATAAGAATATCATATTTCTTCTTGATAGTAGGTAGAGGAAATTCAAAACCTCCAAAAATAATCGATGGAATTTTTCCAATAGAATTGATACCGTGGACTTGAGGTTGTTTCCTCGGAAAGTGTACCGTATGCTCATTACCATTAACATGAAAAGTGACATTGCCTTTGGTGTAATCAATAACAGCCCCTGCAGTATTCAAAAAGGGTCTTCCAAGAATAATAGACATACTATCGTCCTCGGCAATATCAAGACTAACAAAGTCCGTTAAAATAGTAACGTTTGCAACCACAACAGGCACATCCTCACAAATAGTGACAGGTATAGCAGTTGATTTATCAGCCATTTGCAAAGATATTTCAGTAGGTGTTAACTTATTCAAATCAAGTCTACGATATAAAGAGAGAGGCATAACACTAACACCGGCTCCAAGATCACATAAAAGCAGTTTTAACATAGTTTCTTTTAATGGAGCATGGTATAGTTGGTACTCCTGGATCTCCTAGTTTCTTAGGTATTCCACCCTTAAAAGTATAATTAGCAAGCATGGTGGAAATTTCAGCTTTTGGTATCTTTCTTTTATTAGTGACAATTTCTTTCATATACTTAGCATAAGGATTCATTTTGAGCATATGAGTTAATCGCATACGCAAAAAGATAGGTCTAATCATTTTAGCAAAGCGCTCAAATCCTCATCATCCTTTTTCTTGGATGGCTTAGGAGGAAAAGGCATGGGTTTCTGAACCCAACGCTCTCTTTCCTTACCATGCTTCCGAGCAATAAACTATCTTATCATAACGTTGATTCTTTGATTGTGGGTTATCAAGATGAACAGCAGGTTCAATTTCTATATCATTATCATTACTAGGTTGAGCATCAATATGAACATTATCATTAACATTATCGCTAGTTTCATGTTCATTAGCAGATTGTGTTCCAGCATCAGAAATAGAAATATCATTGGGATTCTCAGGTGTGTCAGCAACAGGTTCACTAGAAGCATGCAAATTCCTATCATTTTTCTTTTTCTTCCTCTTAGAAGGACTAGGTGCATCTATATTATTTCTTTGAGAATCTTGCTCAATTCTCTTAGGGTGGCCTTCAGGATACAAAGGTTCCTGAGTCATTTTACCAGTTATAGTAGCCACTGTAACAGCATAGTCATTATTCTTACTATTCAATTCATTGAGCAAATCATTTTGAGCTTTAAGTACTTGTTCTACTTGAGTGGTAACCATAGAAGCATGTTTACTAATAAGTTTAAGTTCACCTTTAACATTAGCCATATAATCACCCAAGTGTTCAAGCATATCAGCATTGCGTTTTAATTCTCTACCAAAATAAGAATTGAAGTCTTCTTGTTTAACCATAAAGTCATCAAACTCATCCAAGCATGGGCTAGCAAACTTAGTTAATGGGATTTCAGCTTTATCGTATCTATAGAGAGAATTTACCTTTACTACCTGTGTCGGGTTCTCAAGACCATGTGTTTCTTCAGTAGGCAGTAAATTAAGACCATGTATTTCTTCAATAGGAGGTAAATTCTTAACACCTTCAGCTTTAATACCCTTTTCTTTCATAGATTTCTTTGCCTCTTGCATATCTTCAGGACTGAGAAATAGAACACTTCTTTTCTTCGGAGTTGGTTTAGGAATTGGCTCAGGAAGTGTCCAATTATTTTCATTTGTCAACATATTATTCAATAGAATTTTAGCATCATCTGGTGTTCTTTCCCTGAAAATAGAACCAACACAACTATCCAGGTAATCTCTGGAAGCATCGATTAGTCCATTATAAAAGATATCAAGTATTTCATTTTTCTTAAGAAGATGATCAGGCAAAGCATTAAGTAATTGGATAAGCCTCCCCCAAGCTTGTGGGAGACTCTCTTCTTCAATTTGCACACAATTATATATATCCCTCAAAGCAACTTGTTTCTTATGAGCAGGGAAATATTTAGCAGAGAAGTAATAAATCATATCCTGGGGACTACGCACACAACCAGGATCAAGAGAATTAAACCATATCTTAGCATCACCCTTTAATGAGAAGGGAAATATTTTAAGGATATAAAGTAGCGAGTCCTCTCATCATTGGTGAATAGGGTGGCTATATCATTTAATTTAGTAAGATGTGCCACAATAGTTTTAGATTCATAACCATAAAAAGGATCAGATTCAACCAAAGTAATTATATCAGGATCAATAGATAATTCATAATCCTTATCAGTAACAAAGATAGGTGAAGTAGCATAAGCAGGATCATATTTCATTCTAGCATTCAGAGTTTTTTGTTTAAGCTTAGCTAATAATTTCTTAAGATCACTTCTATCATTGCAAGCAAGAAAGTCTCTTTTAGTTTCTTCATCCATGACATAGCCCTCAGGCACAACAGGTAATTCATATTTATTGGGAGAGCCTTCATTATCACTTTCATCAGTATTATCAGTTTCAATAATTTCATTCTCTCTAACCCTAGCAAGTTGTTCATCAAGAAATTCACCAAGTGGCACAATAGTATCAAGCATAGAAGTAGTTTCATTATAAGTATCATGCATAGCAGAAGTGGCATCATCAATAACATGCGACATATCAGAATTAATAGCAGAAGTAGGTTTAGGTGTCGCAAGCTTACTCAAAACAGAAGGTGAATCAAGTGCAGAGCTAGCTGGCAGTTCCTTACCCCCCCTCGTAGTTGAGGGATAAATCTTGGTTTTGGATCTCTCAAGTTCTTCATAATGATAAGCAGATATAAATCCCAAGTGACTCAAAGAATAGAGCTATGCTTCCTGGCAACGGCGCCAGAAAATAGTCTTGATAACCCACAAGTATAGGGGGTCGCAATAGTTTTCGAGGGTAGAGTATTCAACCCAAATTTATTGCTTCGACACAAGGGGAGCCAAAGAATATTCTCAAGTATTAGCAGCTGAGTTGTCAATTCAACCACACTTGGAAACTTATTATCTACAGCAAAGTGTTTAGTAGCAAAGTAATATGATAGTAGTGGTAACGGTAGCAAAAGGTAACGATAGCAAAAGCAATATTTTTGGGGTTTTGTAGTGATGATCACAATAGCAACGGAAAAGTAAAAAAGCTAAGAACAATATATGGAAAGCTCATAGGCAATGGATCGGTGATAGAGAATTATGCCGTATGCGGTTCATCATGTAACAGTCATAACCTAGGGTGACACAGAACTATCTCCAATTCATCAATGTAATGTGGGCATGTATTCCGAATATAGTCATATGTGCTTATGGAAAATAACTTGCATGGCATATTTTGTCCTACCCTCCCGTGGCAGCGGGGTCCTAACGGAAACTAAGGGATATTAAGGCCTCCTTTTAATAGAGTACCGGACCAAAGCATTAACACATGGTGAATACATGAACTCCTCAAACTATGGTCATCACCGGGAGTGGTCCTGATTATTGTCACTTCGGGGTTACCGGATCATAACACATAGTAGGTGACTATAGACTTGCAAGATAGGATCAAGAACACTCATATATTGATGAAAACATAATAGGTTCAGATCTGAAATCATGGCACTCGGGCCCTAGTGACAAGCATTAAGCATAGCAAATTCATAGCAACATCAATCTCAGAACATAGTGGATACTAGGGATCAAACCCTAACAAAACTAACTCGATTACATGATAAATCCCATCCAACCCATCACCGTCCAGCAAGCCTACGACGCACGGCGGTGAGCTTCATGAAATTGGTGATGGAGGATGGTTGATGATGACGATGGCGATGGATTCCCCTCTCCGGAGCCCCGAACGGACTCCAAATCAGCCCTCCCGAGAGAGTTTAGGGCTTGGCGGCGGCTCCGTATCGTAAAACATGGTGAATCCTTCTCCTTTATTTTTTTCTCCCCAAACACGAATATTTGGAGTCAGGGTTGAGGTCGGCGAAGCTCCAGGGGGGCCACAAGGCAGGGGGGCACGCCCAGGGGGCAGGCACGCCCCCACCCTCATGGCTAGGGTGTGGGGCCCCTCGCCTTGATTCTTTGCCATTATTTTTTATTATTTCCAAAATATACTCTCCGTGGAGTTTCAGGTCATTCTGAGAACTTTTGTTTCTGCACATAAATAACACCATGGCAATTCTGCTGAAAACACCATCAGCCCGGGTTAGTTCCATTCAAATCATGCAAGTTAGAGTCCAAAACAAGGGCAAAAGTGTTTCGAAAAGTAGATACGACGATGACGTATCAAGGCGCAGCTGGAGAAGCGCTCGAAGGGGCAGCCTCAGGAGTGCCAAGCTGAGGGGAACTATTAGGCTCTGCCTCACAACGACCTGCTGAGGCCTCAGGAGCCCCGACCTCGAGAGACGCGGGCTGCGTCGCCCCCTCAACCGCCGCTCCAGGGCAAGAGTCACGAGTCCCCGAGGACGACGCCTCAGGAGCCCTGGGCGGCATTAGCATCTCGACACCTTCACCATCGGCCCCCAGCGGTGCTCGCCCCCCTGCATCCACACATGGGGCAAGCTCGACGCCGGCGGCAGGGAGAGGAACCACGCCGATGGGGTTCTCATGGTGCCCCATGAGGCCGACTGGACTCAGCCCTGATACGTCTCCAACGTATCTATAATTTTTTATTGTTCCATGCTGTATTATATCCCGTTTTGGACATTATTGGGCTTTATTATACACTTTTATATTATTTTTGGGACTAACCTATTAACCGGAGGCCCAACCTAGAATTGCTGTTTTTTGCTTATTTTAGGGTTTCCTAGAAAAAGAATATCAAACGGAGTCCAAACGGAATGAAACCTTCGGGAACGTGATTTTTGGAACGAACATGATCAAGAGGACTTGGACCCTGCGTCAAGCAATCAACAAGGAAGGCATGAGGTAGGGGGCGCGCCTACCCCCCAGGCGCGCCCTCCACCCTCGTGGGGCCCATGTTGCTCCACCGATGTACTCCTTCCTCCTATATATACCTACATACCCCCAAACTACCAGATACGGAGCCAAAACCCTAATTCCAACGCCGTAACTTTCTATATCCACGAGATCCCATCTTGGGGCCTTTTCCAGAGGTCCGTCACAGGGGGTATCGATCACGGAGGGCTTCTACATCAACACCATAGCCTCTCCGATGAAGTGTGAGTAGTTTACTTCAGACCTACGGGTCCATAGTTATTAGCTAGATGGCTTCTTCTCTCCTTTTGGATCTCAATACAAAGTTCTCCCCCTCTCTTGTGGAGATCTATTCGATGTAATCTTCTTTTGCGGTGTGTTTGTTGAGACCGATGAATTGTGGGTTTATGATCAAGTTTATCTATGAACAATATTTGAATCTTCTCTGAATTCTTTTATGTATGATTGGTTATCTTTGCAAGTCTCTTCGCATTATCAGTTTGGTTTGGCCTACTAGATTGATCTTTCTTGCAATGGGAGAAGTGCTTAGCTTTGGGTTCAATCTTGCGATGTCCTTTCCCAGTGACAGTTGGGGCAGCAAGGCACGTATTGTATTGTTGCCATCGAGGATAACAAGATGGGGTTTATATCATATTGCATGAGTTTATCCCTCTACATCATTTCATCTTGCTTAAAGCATTACTCTGTTCTCTTGAACTTAATACTCTAGATGTATGCTGGATAGCGGTCGATGTGTGGAGTAATAGTAGTAGATGCAGGCAGGAGTCAGTCTACTTGTCTCGGACGTGATGCCTACATACATGATCATACCTAGATGTTCTCATAACTATGCTCAATTCTGTCAATTGCTCAATAGTAATTTGTTCACCCACCGTAATACTTATGCTCTCGAGAGAAGCCTCTAGTGAATACTACGGCCCCCGGGTCTATTTTCCATCATATTAATCTTCCAATACTTAGTTATTTCCTTTGCCATTTATTTTACTTGCATCTTTATTTCTCTTTATCATAAAAATACCAAAAATATTATCTTATCATATCTATCAGATCTCACTCTCGTAGGTGACCATGAAGGGATTGACAACCCCTTTATCGCGTTGGTTGCGAGGAGTTTATTTGTTTGTGTTGGTGCGAGGGACTCGTGCATGGCCTCCTACTGGATTGATACCTTGGTTCTCAAAAACTGAGGGAAATACTTACGCTGCTCTACTGCATCACCCTTTCCTCTTCAAGCGAAAACCAACGCAGTGCTCAAGAGGTAGCAAGAAGGATTTCTGGCGTCATTGCCGGGGATATTCGCGCCAAGTCAAGTCAAGATTTGACTCCCAACAACGAGCTATTTCCGGTGCCGTTGCCGGGGAGTCTACGCAAAAGTCAACATACCAAGTACCCACCACAAACCCTTATCTCCTGCATTACATTATTTGCCATTTGCCTCTCCTTTTCGCCTCCCCCACTTCACCCTTGTCATTTTATTCGCCCTCTCTCTATCCTCCCTCTCTTTCTCTATTCGCCTCTTTTTGCCCGTTTCTTGTTTTCTTGTGTGTCGGATTGCCTGCTTGTCACGATGGCTCAAGATAATACCAAATTGTGTGACTTTACCAATACCAACAACAATGATTTTATTAGCACTCCGATTGCTCCTCTTACCGATGCTGGATCTTGTGAAATTAATGTTGCTTTGCTGAATCTTGTCATGAAAGATCCGTTTTTCGGCCTTCCTAGTGAAGATGCCACTACCGATCTAAAAAACTTCGTTGATTTGTGTGATATGCAAAAGAAGAAAGTTGTGGACAACGATATTGTTAAATTGAAGCTATTTCCTTTTCGCTTAGAGATCGTGCTAAAGCTTGGTTTTCGTCTTTGCCTAAAAATAGTATTGATTCGTGGAATAAGTGCAAAGATGCTTTTATCTCTCAGTATTTTCCTCCCGCTAAGATCATCTCTCTTAGAAACAATATTATGAATTTTAAGCAACTTGATCATGAACATGTTGCACAAGCTTGGGAGAGGATGAAATTAATGATACGTAATTGCCCTACACATGCTTTGAATTTGTGGATGATTATACAAAAAAATTATGCCGGATTGAATTTTGCTTCTAGAAATCTTTTAGATTTGGCCGTGGGAGGAACTTTTATGGAAATCACTTTATGAGAAGCTACTAAACTCCTAGATAATATTATGGTTAATTATTCTCAATGGCACACTGAAAGATCTACTAATAAGAAAGTGCATGCGATAGAAGAAATTAATGTTTTGAGTGGTAAGATGGATGAACTTATGAAATTATTTGCTAATAAAAGTGTTTCTTCTGATCCTAATGATATGCCTTTATCTACTTTGATTGATAATAATAATGAATCTTTGGATGTGAATTTTGTTGGTAGGAATAATTTTGGTAACAACGCATATAGAGGAAACTTTAATCCTAGGTCGTATCCTAGTAATTCCTCTAATAATTATGGTAATTCCTACAACAATTCTTATGGAAATTTTAATAATATACCCTCTGATTTTGAATCTAATATTAAATAATTTATTACCTCACAAAAGAATTTCAATGCTTTGATTGAAGAAAAATTGCTTAAGATTGATGAGTTGGCTAGGAACTTTGATAGAATTTATCTTGATGTTGATTCTTTGAAACTTAGATCTATTCCTCATAAGCATTATGTCAATGAGTCTCTCAAAGCCATGAGAATTTCCATTGATGAGTGCAAAGAAAGAACCGCTAGGATGCGTGCTAAGAAAGATTGCTTTATAAAAGCTTGTTCTTCTAGTTTTCATGATAATAAAGATGAAGACCTAAAAGTTATTGATGTGTCCCCTATTAAATCTTTGTTTTGTAATATGAATCTTGATAATTATGGGACTGAATATGATCCACCTTTACCTAGAAAGCGTTCCAAAAATTCGGAGTCTTTAGATCTTGATGCTAAAATTGTAAAAAGTGGGATTGAAGAAGTCAAAACTTTAAATATTAATGAACCCACTATTTTGGATTTCAAGGAATTTAATTATGAGAATTTCTCTTTGATAGATTGTATTTCCTTGTTGCAATCCGTGCTAAATTCTCCACATGCTTATAGTCAAAATAAAGCCTTTACCAAACATATTGTTAATGCTTCGATGCAATCTTATGAAGAAAAACTTGAGTTGGAAGTTTCTATTCGTAGAAAACTTTATGATGAGTGGGAACCTACTATTAAAATTAATATTAAAGATCATGAATGCTATGCTTTTGTGTGATTTGGGTGCTAGTGTTTCCACGATTCCAAAGACTTTGTGTGATTTGCTAGGTTTCCATGATTTTGATGACTGCTCCTTAAACTTGAACCTTGCGGATTCCACTATTAAGAAACCTATGGGAAGAATTAATGATGTTCTCATTGTTTCAAATAGGAATTATGTGCCCGTGGATTTTATTGTTCTTGACATAGATTGCAATCCTTCATGTCCTATTATTCTTGGTAGACCTTTCCTTAGAACGATTGGTGCAATTATTGATATGAAGGAAGGGAATATTAGATTCCAATTTCCACTGAGGAAAGGCATGGAACACTTCCCTAGAAAGAAAATTAAATTACCTTATGAATCTATTATGAGAGCCACTTATGGATTGCCTTCCAAAGATGGCAATACCTAGATCTATCTTCGCTTTTATGCCTAGCTAGGGGCGTTAAACGATAGCGCTTGTTGGGAGGCAACCCAATTTTATTTTTTATTCCTTAACTTTTGCTCCTCTTTAGTAATAAATAATTTATCTAGCATCTGTTTTGGTTGTGTTTTTTGTGTTTAATTAGTGTTTGTGCCAAGTAGAACCGTTGGGAATACTTGGGGAAAGGCTTTTTAATCTTGCTGTAAAAAACAGAAACTTTAGCGCTCACGAGAACTGCTGCCATTTTTATTTGGAAAGTGATATTTAGTTAATTATTTTTGAAGATGATTAAGAGATAAATTCCTCACGTCCAGCAATTTAGTTTAGAATTTTTGGGGTTCCAGATCTTGCGTTAGCTACAGATTACTACAGACTGTTCTGTTTTTGACAGATTCTGTTTTTCCGTGTGTTGTTTGCTTATTTTGATGAATCTATGGCTATTAAATAGTTTATAAACCATAGAGAAGTTGGAATACAGTAGGTTTAACACCAATATAAATAAATAATGAGTTCATTACAGTACCTTGAAGTGGCGTTTGTTTTCTTTCGCTAACGGAGCTCGCGAGATTTTCTACTTTAAGTTTTGTGTTGTGAAGTTTTCAAGTTTTGGGTAAAGATTTGATGGATTATGGAACAAGGAGTGGCAAGAGACTAAGCTTGGGGATGCCCATGGTACCCCCAATATAATCTATGGACACCTAAAAGCCAAAGCTTGGGGATGCCCCGGAAGGCATCCCCTCTTTCGTCTACTTCTATCGGTAACTTTACTTGGAGCTATATTTTTATTTACCACATGATATGTGTTTTACTTGGAGTGTCTTGTATTATTTGAGTCTTTATTTGTTAGTTTTCCACAATCATCCTTGCTGCACACACATTTTTGAGAGAGACACTCATGATTTGGAAATTGTTAGAATACTCTATGTGCTTCACTTATATCTTTTGAGTTATATAGTTTTTGCTCTAGTGCTTCACTTATATCTTTTAGAGCACGATGGTGGATTTGTTTTATAGAAACTTTTGTTCTCTCATGCTTCACTTAGATTATTTTGAGAGTCCTACAAAACAGCATGGTAATTTGCTTTCATTATGTTAGACATTCAAGATTAATAATAAAATTTTCTTACGAGTGTGTTGAATACTATGAGAAGTTTGAAACTTGATAACTGTGTTGAGATATGGAGATGGTGATATTAGAGTCGTGCTAGTTGAGTAGTTGTGAATTTGAGAAATGCTTGTGTTGAAGTTTGTGATTCCCGTAGCATGCACGTATGGTGAACAGTTATGTTAAGAAGTCGGAGCATGATGTATTTATTGAATGTCCTCCTTATGAGTGGCGGTCGGGGACGAGCGATGGTCTTTTCCTACCAATCTATCCCCCTAGGAGCATGCGCATAGTACTTTGCTTCGGTAACTAATAGATTTTTGCAATAAGTATGTGAGTTCTTTATGACTAATGTTGAGTCCATGGATTATATGCACTCTCACCCTTCCATCATTGCTAGCCTCTCTAATATACCGCACCTTTCGCCGGTATCATACACCCACCATATACCTTCCTCAAAACAGCCACTATACCTACCTATCATGGCATTTCCATAGCCATTCTGAGATATATTGCCATGCAACTTTCCACCATTCCGTTTACTATGACATGCTCCATCATTTTCATATTTCTTTGCATGATCATGTAGTTGACATTTTAGTTGTGGCAAAGCCACCGTTCATAATTATTTCATATAAGTCACTCATGCATCATTGCTATCCCGGTACACCGCCGGAGGCATTCATATAGAGTCATACTTTGTTCTACTGTCGAGTTGTAATCATTGAGTTGTAAATAAATAGAAGTGTGATGATCATCATTCATAGAGTATTGTCCCCCCCAAAAAGGCCAAATAAAAAAAGGCCCAAAAAAGAATAAATAAAAGGGGCAATACTACTATCTTTTTTCCCACACTTGTGCTTCAAAGTAGCACCATGATCTTCATGATAGAGAGTCTCCTATGTTATCACTTTCATATACTAGTGGGAATTTTTTATTATAGAACTTGGCATGCATATTCCAACTATGGGCTTCCTCAAAATGCCCTAGGTCTTCGTGAGCAAGCAAGTTGGATGCACACCCACTTAGTTTCTTTTTGTTGAGCTTTCATATACTTATAGCTCTAGTGCATCCGTTGATACGCCTAGTTGTTGTGAGACTATCTTCTCCCTTTTTGTCTTCTCCACAACCCCCATTCTATTCCACCTATAGTGCTATGTCCATGGCTCACGCTCATGTATTGCGTGAAGATTGAAAAGGTTTGAGAATACCAAAAGTATGAAACAATTGCTTGGCTGGTCATCGGGGTTGTGCATGATTTGAATACTTTGTGTGGTGAAGATGGAGCATAGCCAGACTATATGATTTTGTAGGGATAACTTTCTTTGGCCATGTTATTTTGAAGAGACATAATTGCTTAATTAGTATGCTTGAAATATTATTGTTTCTATGTCAATATTAAACTTTTGTCTTGAATCTTTCGGATCTGAATATTCATACCACAATTAAGAGAATTACATTGAAATTATGCCAAGTAGCATTCCACATCAAAAATTCTGTTTTTATCATTTACCTACTCGAGGACGAGCTGGAATTAAGCTTGGGGATGCTTGATACGCCTCCAGCGTATCTATAATTTTGATTGTTCCATGCTATATTATATCCTGTTTTGGACATTATTGGGCTTTATTATACACTTTTATATTATTTTTGGGACTAACCTATTAACATGAGGCCCAACCCAGAATTCCTGTTTTTTTTTGCCTATTTTAGGGTTTCGCAGAAAAAGAATATCAAACGGAGTCCAAACGGAATGAAACCTTCGGGAACGTGATTTTTGGAACGAACATGACCCAGAGGACTTGGACCCTACGTCAAGCAATCAACGAGGAATGCACGAGGTAGGGGGCGCGCCTACCCCCCCCCACCCTAGGCGCACCCTCCACCCTCATGGCCCTCGTGGGGCCCACATTGCTCCACCGACGTCCTCCTTCCTCCTATATATACCTATGTACCCCCAAACTACCCGATACAGAGCCAAAACCCTAATTCCACCGCCATAACTTTCTATATCCACGAGATCCCATCTTGGGGCCTTTTCCGTAGCTCCGCCGGAGGGGGTATCAATCACGGAGGGCTTCTACATCAACACCATAGCCTCTCCGATGAAGTGTGAGTAGTTTACTTCAGACCTACAGGTCCATAGTTATTAGCTAGATGACTTCTTCTCTCTCTTTGGATCTCAATACAAATTTCTCCCCCTCTCTTGTGGAGATCTATTCGATGTAATCTTCTTTTGTGGTGTGTTTGTTGAGACCGATGAATTGTGGGTTTATGATCAAGTTTATCTATGAACAATATTTGAATCTTCTCTGAATTCTTTTATGTATGATTGGTTATCTTTGCAAGTCTCTTCGAATTATCATTTTGGTTTGGCCTACTAGATTGATCTTTCTTGCAATGGGAGAAGTGCTTAGCTTTGGGTTCAATCTTGCGGTGTCCTTTCCCAGTGACAGTAGGGGCAGCAAGGCACGTATTGTATTGTTGCCATCGAGGATAACAAGATGGGGTTTATATAATATTGCATGAGTTTATCCCTCTAAATCATGTCATCTTGCTTAAAGCATTACTCTGTTCTCTTGAACTTAATACTCTAGATGCATGCTGGATAGTGGTCGATGTGTGGAGTAATAGTAGTAGATGCAGGCAGGAGTCGGTCTACTTGTCTCGGACGTGATGCCTACATACATGATCATACCTAGATATTCTCATAACTATGCTCAATTCTGTCAATTGCTCAACAGTAATTTGTTTACCCATCGTAACACTTATGCTCTTGAGAGAAGCCACTCCGACATTAACAAATACCCACCGTGTCCGAAACCCGCTCATGGATGGTGGGAGCTCGAAGTAAATCTCCGCGCCAGCCGTCGCCGCCATGGCCTGAAAGCTCAGGCATCCCAAGCTCTCTCGGGGTTCAATTAGGTGCAGCGAGAAGAAGTGGCGGAGAAGGACCATGAAAGGAGCAATACCTACCATGGCCTCCCAAACAAAGGCGAAGACGGCGAGAAGGGTCATTGATTGAGGATCAAGGTACAACATGTGGATCTGATAATGCGCAAGCACAACGTTGAAGAAGGCGGAGAAAGGAGGAACCAAGCCAGCCCAAAGGGCGTCGATGAAGAATGGGACCTCGATGGCTGTCCGGTCGACGCGAGCATGAGATGCAGGCCAGACCACCGTCCTTCCCCACTCATTGAAGCTTGAGGCGAGCATGGGACGCACCTTGTCCATGGCTTCCTGGTTGAGCACCAATGACCTGCCAACGGAAGGCTCAGCGGCCGGGCGCAGCTCGGCGGAGGAAAGGGGACTCTTCCCTTTCTCCGACTGGTTCGGTGCCATGGCGATGGGAGGATTGAGCTCAGATCGGATCGGGGGGAGAGGCTGAGCTATGAGGAAGCGGAATAATTGGAGAGTGCGCGGCAACAACGGGAGGGAAATCGTGTAGACCGTGGTGGCCGCCTAGCAAGGCGGGTATCAAGGTAGCGTGGGGAAGCGGAGACGCCCACACGTCGACCAAGGCCGCAGGCTATTGGGGCATGCGGCACTCCACACTTGCCCCTTGGATTCGCCTCGAAGCCAAGCCCGAGCGTGCCTTGGGACCGGGGGCTACTGTGGTCGTTCTGGGAACGGGGGTCCCCAGACTTGCCTGCTGCGGCCCATGGCGTGGCTCTGCGAGTGGGCCTGTACGGCCCATCTTCACCAACAAGCATTCAAGACCCTCGCAAGGGGACAAGCCTCACAAGACGGACGACACAAGACCTCCTCAGGAGCGGCCCCACCAGGCTGGCTCGTGAGGGGCGAAGAGATCAAGGCCAGACAAACCTCGTGAGGTTCCGGTGACTTGAGCCATGACGACCAAGGCCAGGCGGGCGCCAGCGTGCACAATTTTCTTGTTTCCTCTTTGGTGCTAAGGAGGCAAGCGCAGATACAGAGTACCGAGGCGTCAAGCAAAGGTTTCCATATCGGTGCAACGAGACCAAGACCAGCAGGACCGCAAGATGGAGGTCACCTAGATCCCAAGACGGCGTCACAACCAGAGCCTTTGGCAGGCAAAGACTGCTTTTGTCAGGATAAGCTGTACTAGCTGTCCCCTTTCAAATTGGCCGTTGTTGGCTCCCTTCCCACTCAATATTTGGGGAGAGGACTAGTGCCTCTATAAATAGGACTAGCACCACCATAGCTAGGGGGGTCGATCCCGACAACCACAAGTTCACCAAGCACAAGAACACCTCTCCTCAGGAGGCTGTGCTTCCCCCTTGTACTGTTCATCCTCAGCCCAAGAGGCAATCCATCACCACCACACTGGAGTAGGGTATTACACCACAACGGTGGCCCGAACCACTATAAATCTTGTGTCCTTTGTGTTGCGAGTTCGTCGAGTTAACCCTTGAGATCTTAGCGAAGCTAGGATGTGAATCGGTAGGGGAGATCTTCACGTGCACCCCAATGTTTGAACCTTAAGGGTTTTGCCGGAACTCATGATCTGACACACGCGGAGGGGAGTACGAGGGTTCACTGGTTCGGCTGTAGTGTAAGGCTATCGTCGCCGGAGAATAACAGTGGGTGTGGGTGAGTAGAGGGAAGGCCAGGCCAGTAGTAGTATGGTCGGGCACTGAGGCCTGAGCGGCAGCACAGCCGGCCATGGGATGGAGCAGGCGGTACAGCGGGCGCATGTTTGGGTGGCTGGAGCAAGAAGACTAGAGGTTGAAGACGCAGATTGGCCGTTGGATTAACATCCAACAGTGAGTGCACCTAGAATCGTTTATTGACTAAGTTGACAAAGCCCTGCGTATGCGTTAACTTAGTAGGCCCACAAGTCAGCCTCGAAATCTGGTGGGTCCCAGCTAGCAGGGGGAATCAATTATTTTTTTGCGTAATAAGGTGGCAGTTCCTTGCGTGCGAAGATGTTTTATGGTTTTTTTAATTTCTTATTTTTTGAGTTAAAATAAAAAGAAAACAATTTAGTATCTTCGGTACAATCTATATTTTCACGACAAGGATCATAATAGAGCTTGTGGGTCCCAGCTGTCAGGGAGAGGAAGCTTTTTATTTCCGTGTAATAAAGGAAGCACTTCCTTGCGTGTGAAGATGTAGCTGGTGGGTCAAACCTGTCAGGGGAAGAAATTATTTGTTTTCGCATAATACAGGGGCACGTGCTGCGTGCGGCCATGAGCCATGTGGGTCCCTACTGTCAGCCACTCCACGTACATGCCTCATCCGATGCTTGTCGTTTGTTGACAAAGTTGACCACGTCACACCAAGAGAACGAACAAAGTGAACTATGGCCGGTCCTAGGAAGGGAAAGACCCGGAGCCGGCGAAGACACAACAGTAGATGCCCACGCAGAGGGGAGTACGAGGGTTCACTGGTTTGGTTGCAGTGTGAGGCTATCGTCACCGGAGAAGAACATGAGGTGTTTGTGAGTAGAGGAATGGCCTAGACGGCATTTGAGATTAGAGTGGGCCGGTGAAGCTGGCGCGATAGCACAGCCGGCCACGGGAGGCGGTACCGCCGGCGGTGGTTTGGGCGGCTGAAGCAAGAATATCCGAGATTGAAGAAGCACTACAGCCATTGGATGGACATCCAACGACTAGTGCTGCTAGAATCATGTCTTGACTATAAGTTGATAACTCCTTCCGTATGCCTTAGTAGGCCGGCAAGCCTTCCGTACGCGTCACTGACTATAATTCTCAAAATATAGTAGGCCCACAAGTGAGCATCACATCTATGGCAGAGAACATATAGCCCATTTGCGATTTGTAATAATGTAGATGCCATTTTTGAATTCTAATGGAATTTACTACAACCCATTTACAGTCTGTTAAAATTACAGCCCATTTTCTAGCCAGGACAACAATTAATAATTTCAACCAACCTCTCAAAACAAAATTCAACCAAAAATCCCACATTTTGATGGGATGTGAAATTCTTTTATCCTAAAATTTTGAGTCAGATCAAATATAGTTTCAAAATGAATTTGTATTAGGTAAAAATCTCACGAAATATTGCACGCGCAATAAGTAATGAAATTAAAATTTTCAAATTCAAAAATAATATTTTTGAAAATAATTACCTGTTTGGTGCATTTTTGTATATTTACAACCCAGTTTTTATAATTACATCCCACATATTATTTCTTAAAGCCCATTTTCTTGTTAGGCCTAATGCATCCCTCCTAGGAAAGATTTACAACCCAGCGGGGTGGAGAATAACAAGTTGACCTTGGTTGGGTATTCCGCAAAAAAAAGTATAGCTGGGCTAGCCATTTTCACCTTGAAAAAACAATATCTGGGCTGGATATTTGGTCGACATAAAATAATAGCCCGGGCTAGATGGGCCGTATAGCCCTCTCAGTTGATACCCCGCTCCTCTGAACAACAACAGAAACATCGCTCAAGAAAAACTCCGCTTACACCTAAAAAAACAAATAATGCTCGAGCTGATGAGTCCCAGCTGTCGGCCGCTCCTTGTGTAATTCTCTCATTTATTGACTATATAGGTTGACAAATGGTGTGGGACCGTGATGTTAGGAAACCACGAGGAAGAAAAAAAACTATAGTTGTATATAATAAGGAGGAACTTGCGTACGTACGGCTATGGCCCTGGTGGGTCCCTACTGTTATCCTCTCCAACTAAGTCATCTCCTGATTCCTCATGTTCGTTGACCATATTGACAATGCTTGGCTCCACGGTGAGTGCAACAACTCGAAGGACGACAGAGAGGGCCTTGCGGGCCCTACGGATGGTCTAATACCGTGCCCAATGCTCATTCAGGAAGCCAGGATCATCCAACACCTATGAGCACCTTTGAGAGACTGAGCCGGCATGAAACGATAAGGCCGCGCTTGGGAGTTCTGGATTGTTTCACACCTGTATTAAGATACATGTGTAATTTACTCGTCACCGGAAACAACGCGTAAAATACAAGCATAATGAAACCAATGGCCCAAGGTCTGTAACGAAAACCGGCAAGTTACGCGTGTAATTTGAGAGACCAGTGTATATTTTACTATTCAAAATCGACCAACCAAGCACTTCGCCCAGGACCATCTGCTTTTATTTATAAACGTCAGTTTTACAAGTGTTTTTGGTTGGAAAACGATGATCCAATCACGATCTAAGATGATGAGTTGGTCGGAAGATCATATGGTTTCACCTCTAACCTACCCGAGTTTTCGTATAGGCTATGAATGAAACATAAGACGATGGACTTCTTAAGCACATAAACAACAAAAGAGGATGATCTTCTTAACATGCAAATCATTGTCATTAGATCAACATGCAAAACAATATGAAGCATTATTCTCAGGAGGCACGATGAACAACTCGTGATGTTGCATGCCATACAATTCCAAGCTCAACTTTGCAATCAAAATCACAAGGCCTGGCATTACATAGAAAACATTCAGAACAAACTCTTAACATACATTAGATAAGTCAACATTCATGTGACTATGCATCTCAGCAGAGTAAATATTTACTTCCAAACTGAACACAGGAATAGGAAAAAACGATCGACGTCGCTCACAGCAAAGGGCCTCCCACTCAAAAATATCAAATGCATGTATTTTGGCTAACATCAATGAGCAAAATTTAACAAGCTTTTCCAATTCCAATATATTAAACTAATGTCTTCTTGCTAACATCAATGATTAAACTTTGACAAGCTTTTCCCATTCAAAATATGTAATGCCTATGATTGTGGAACGAGCAGGGTTTGTCATCATTTTGCACATTGAAATGGCACATGGAGCCAGATTAACTAGCGTATCTTTTTATGTAGTTCAACTGAAATCAAACAATGTCTTGTGTAGCATGGTGGATTTCGTATTTATATGTTGCAAGAAAACAAAGACACATCAGCACACACATGAATATTGGCCCTAGTGTCAACCCACCAATCGGTAGACTAACAATCTGAAAGTACAGTAAACAGATTACCATACCCAGATGCCCCATCATTGTTGCTTAGAGTGACACTGAGAGACTTGGAGTCCTGTCCTGGCTTCTTGTACTTGTTTGTGCACTTGTTTGCCCAGTGTTCCTCTGAACCACAAGTAAAGCAACCATCTCTGTTTTTGTTTTTCTGCTTACCCTTCTAAAAGGTAGTATTCCGCTGGACAGAGTTCTTTCCCTTGAACTTGTGGGAATTCTTTTGCTTTGAAGACGTTGGTGGCTCCATTCAGACGGGCATGGTTTGTCATCAGTTTGCACATTGAAATGACACATGGAGCCGGATTAACCAGGATATCTTTTTGTGCAGTTCCACTGAAATCAAACAATGTCTTGCGTAGCATGGTGGATTTCGTATTTATATGTTGGAAGGCATTGAACACGTTGACAGCTCCATTCAAGTAGATAGTCTGGTGGCTCAAGGTGACGACGAATGTTTAGAGAACCATTCGTTGTATTGTGCATGATGAAGTATTATGGAGGACACGAACCATCTAAACATTTTGTGCAGTTCCACTAAAATCAAGCTGAGTATCCCTGTCTGCATAAATACAGAAAAAGCGTGATGAATATAATAGTGGTACTAGTTGATTAAACATATGCTTACAACTATAATCATCTTCATTATCTTAACAGGAAAAGATAGCAATACAATAGCTTGAATTAAAAATTTATTCAAAACAATAAAACAATATAAGTAGCACAACATAACAAAGCACAATCATGTGGATGAAGGCCGATACTGACCTTGTTTGTTACAGCTGCGTCGGCAACTGACTTGATCATACCTTTCCTTGTGAAGTAAATTTTGCACTCCACGTGTTGTTGAGTTGCCCATTCTCTCTACAGACTAGTCATGTCACCAACATCTACTAATACTCTGTAAAGCCTCTCGATCTTTCCTTATGTAATGTAGCACAAACAGTGACTGCTTCTTTTTGCAAAGTGGAAAGACCAACTGGGCCCAATAATTCAATAGTTTGCCTTAAACACATTGGCTCCTTTTATGCAGTTCAACTAAAATCAAAGTTGAAATATAACTGAGCAGAAGTATTGATATCCTTGTATGCAACAATAGGTATAAGTGAAACACTTACTGAGAAATAATGATTGATGACTTATACTCCCAGAAGGAAAAACATCTACCTTATCTTAATGGGAAACAAAGCAGGAGAGTGGCAATTCTCAAACAGTGTGATTCATTCATATTAACTGAGACATTATCTTAACAATACCTTGTTTCAACATGTATAAAGAACCACAAAGCAGAAAAGTACCATTCCTAAAACAATGCAACTGATTCATATTAACAGAGACATTATCTTAACAATACATTGGTTAAACATGTAGAAAGAACTACAAAGCAAGATAGTACCATTTGTAAAACACATTAACTGATATATAATAACAGAGACATTATCTCAACAATACATTTCTTAAACATGTACTCTGGCCGATCCCTAACAGAAATGGTACTCCCGCCGATCCCTAACAAGTGTTGTAGTTTTCAACTAAGATTCAGTAGTTAATTCTGAGAGTGGCATTGCTTAATTTTACCAGTGGCGTTAGATTGACAAAAAGCATAAATAGTTCCAGGGGAGAGTGGGCGCAACAACACCATGTGCTTCCATCTACTTATAAAGGGGGTGCTGCAGAGTTTGTTGTAATAAAGCAACAAGCATCATGTCTGGGTTGGTCCCATTTTTTCACTTAATGGGAAAAGACAACAATTCAATAGCTTCAATTCAACATTTATTTAAAATAGTACCAATACAAGTAGCATAATATCTCAAAGTACACTGGCAAGTACTGACCTTCCATGACGCAGTCAAGATCACCTACGAATCTGCCAACACAAATTGGAATCCAATCTCATTTTGTGTAGTTCAACTAAATCAAGCAAAGTCACTGGTGTGACATTTAAGTTTGATATAGCAACAAGTTGAATAGATATCCCTGTTTTAACAAAGGAAAAAAGGAAACAATTACTGGCCAATAAAGAAGGATGAAACATACGGCGACAAAAAGAAGCATCTAACTTATCTTGATGGAAAACAAAGCAGGACAGTAGCATTTCTAAAACGGTTGCATTGATTCATATTAATAGAGATATTCTCTTAAAAAACAACATTCGTTAAAAATGTAATTTACTTTTAACAGTGGCATTGCTTCAATTTTCCAGCGGCATTCTTAGATTAACAACAGAAAAATAGTTGTATGGGACATGTCAGCACCATGTGCGTCCACACATATAAATGGGTGATGTAGAGTATGTTGCCAAGCAGCATACCTGCGTTGGTCCCATATTTGTTCTCTTTGAACCTTTTTCCTATGTGAGGGCAGCAAATCTAGTCCTGCACAAACTACCCGACCCCCTAGTTTCTTTTCTTTTTCAACAAAGAGATCGATTCCTTACGGATGTGTGTACTGAGTTACCCCCCCCCCCCATTTTCCCTTTGTGACCAACAAAGCGGCCGGATAGCCAGTCTATACTACTTTCCCTCCCTCCTTTCCTCATTGAACCACGTCCTAGATTCATGCTCCACCCTGCCTCACCCTTCTTTCCTCTTTGAACCAAGACCTAGATTCGACTACAAAATCGAAAAAGATCTGCATGCAGCTAGAGCAATGACGGTTTCAAAGAAAGTTATTCCTTAGGGTCATCGTGATGTGGCTAGGCATGCGGTGGGAGGCCGGATCTGCCCACACTATGTACGACAGCAAGGAAGAATGGGTCGGTGGCCCTCCTGCATATGCGCTGGGTGAAAGAGAACATCGTAGCCGGCAGTAGATTGCCTCCCTCGCCGAAGGCGACAGAGTGAACGCTGCACCTCCTCCCCTTCCCGATGCGACGGGATCCAGACGACTCCTTCGCCAGCTGTGAGGGGAGAGAGAGAGAGACAAGCCAACACAGTCTTGTTTAGATCTGGTGAAGAGGGTGAGAGACTGTGAATATAGCAAACCCTAGCAAAGGAACGCCGAGCCTCGAGCGTGTGTGTGTGTGTGTGTGTGTGTGTGTGTGTGTGTGTGTGTGTGTACATAAACACTATTATGATCACGGGATAAGAATAATATTCTGATCACAACCTGAACTGCATGAGTAACGCGCCTGAACTTCCCTCTGTACGAACCCGATCTTTGGGCTATCTTTGCAGCCGTGGCTTCCCCCACGAATTATTCTAGTTAGTCATGTTCTATATGATGTTAGTGTAATCTAGAAAAAAAAATTAGCAACTAAATACCCGTTTTAAATGGGAATCTCGCTCGTTGGCGGATTTTGCACTCGGATCGTGATGAACTCGTATTTTTTTGCAATTTTACTGCCTGAGTTGTTCGACCTGAACTCCCATGTGTTAGGTTGAACTTCCGCCAACATTGACCAAATGGGGCTTGCTATATACCGTTGGAAAGCTATGGACACCGGTATCATGACTCAAGTTAATTTTTTGGCAAAATGTAAGCGGTTTAAGAGCAGTTTTGAGAACCGTTTTTTCTTCATACAAAAAACGTGAATTGTATTTTCGATCGCATTTATAAACCGTTTATCGGAATGAGGCGAATAATATGGCATTGGAAAGCTGCTGCAAAAACGCTCCTTCCACATATAGAAAGTTTTCTCTAATTCCCTATGGTTAAAGCATAATTTGGAAAATCTTAAAATTTCGCAAACCGAACAGCCAAGTTGGTATTTTCGATGTCATTTCTAAATGGCTAATCCAATTGTGGCAAATGATATTACGTTGGAAAGCTTATGAAAATGCTCTACTTTTTCATGTTTAAAGTTTTTTCTAATTTTGGACGGTTTAAAAGTAATTTAGAAAATGGGCCAAGTTCCACCGAGTTTGTATTTTCAATAATTTTTTAACTGTAAGTCCGAATGCAGCAAATGATATGGCGTTGGAAAGCTTCGGGAAATGCAAAACTTTTTGGTATGTATTGTTTCTCCTAATTGCTAACGGTTTTAAGTCAATTTCGAAAATGGCCGAAAACGTATTTTTGCCGTAATTTCTACAAACTTTATCGGAATGGGGCAAATAATATACCGTTGAAAAGCTACAGAAAATGCGAAACTTTTTCATGTTGACGGTTTTCTCTGATTCTTAGCCGTTTTATTGTAATTGCAAAAATGGTGGGATCATTCGTTTTGCCTCTATTGCGAAACAGATTCTTCAAAAATGCACCGCGTGAAGAACTTGAACTTCTCGGCATGTTTACTTGAACTTCACTCTGTTTTTCACGTGATTTGTTTTGCGCGTAGCTCTCCATCCACTTAGCATAATTGAGCAAGTGATATACCGATGGAAAGCTGCTGCAAACACGCAACTTTTCCGTGTTGATCATTTTTTCATACTCGCGATGATTTTAAAAGTGTTCATCTGAAATTGATTCAGTGTAGTAGGTGGACTTCCTGCTATTTTCACGTTGAACTTCTGTGATGTATTTTCGTTTTTAATTTTCTAATCCATTCATCAATGTTGCACAAATGATATTCCTTTTGTACAAACCTCTCTCACAATAATTTTTGTTAACTTTCTCCGACCGAGGACTTGAACTTATAAAAACAACAGTTTTAGTCTTTGCCTTTTTATTATTTTTAATACAAAATGCACACCATGTAGTGCGTGAACTTCTGGCAGTTATCAATCTAAACTTCTCTTGGTTACGTGAAAATATCCGAGTTTTTTACAAATACTAATCTGAATTTCTAAATCCCTTTTTATGAATTCTGAAGCACTCTATTTTTAAAAGTTGAACTTCTTATTATTCTATTTTTGAACTTCTTGTTTCCATTCTTTAATAACGAGGAAAATCTGAGTTTTCTATAATCATCGAACTTCTCCATCTTTTTAATATGGACTTCCTGGTTTTTCTTAATCTTTTTTATGAAATTTTGAAGCGCTCTATTTTTTAAAGTTGAACTTCTTGTTATTTAATTTTTGAAATTCTTATTTCGATTCTTTAATAAAGAGGATAAATCCGAGTTTTCTATAATCATCGAACTTCTCCATCTTTTTAATTGGACTTCCTGGTTTATTTCTTCTAGTAACGAAAAAAATTCCTACTTTTTGATAGACATCGAGTTGCTCCATTTTTAAATTTTAACTTCTATGTTTATTTTTTAAATTGAAATTCATACGTTAATTTTGCATAAAAACATGAAGAGTCTGAGTTTGTTGTGTACATTTAACTATTCCCTTTTTTAATTTGAAATGATTGATTTTATTTTTAGAATCCATTTGCTCCAAAAACAATTAAAATGCAAAAAACGACACTACCCTTTAGTAACGAAAAAAATCTGAATTTTTGATAGACATCAAACTGCTCTATTTTTCCATGTTAACCTCTTTGTGTATTTGTAGAAATTGGAAAAATTGGAGTTTTCTTATTAAATGTCAAACTTCTTCATTATTTCAAACCAATCTTCTTGGTTTATTCTTTAGTAACGAGAAAAATTCATGTTTTTCAACTAAATATTGAACTACTCCATTTTTTGAAATTTAACTTCTTAGTTTATTGTTTTGTAATAAAGAAAATCTGGGTGCTTCATATACATTAAACTATTCTATTTTTTCAAAATTGAACTTCATGGGTTTTTCAATTTGGACTTCTTGGTATTATCCATTTGTAACGAAAAGAAATCCTAGTTTTGTAATGAACATCGTACAACTTCATTATTATTTCAAACCGAACTTCTTGTTCATTCGTTAGTAATGGAAAAAATTATGAGAAAATCTGAATTTTTTATGGACATCAAACTTCACCATTTTTCAAATTCAAACTTCTTAGTTTTATTTGTTAATGAAAGGGAAAATCATTTTTTATAAACATTGAACCACACCATTCTTTTAATTTGGACTTCTTGTTTTTTATAGTAGCAGAAAATCATTTTTTATATATTCTTTTGAAATTTTCCGCTTTTTAATTTGATCTTCTTAGATTTTTTTAACAAAGGGAAAATCTGTTTTTATTTAGATTTTTGAGGTACATTTTTTAACTTCTTGCTTAGTTTTTTCTAACTTTGAGATTTTTTAAATATCAACATCCTGGTAAGTTTTTGTAAACCTCTATTTTTTTTAATCCAATCTAGTATCGCACTATTTCTCTCCAAATATTGCAGGTTTATCCGAAACCAAATGAGCTTCAACCAAAATTATATCCACTTTTTTGTGTGTGACCTATGATGTGTCTTTTCTTAATTCCATGTTTTTGTGTTTGTTTAACAATTTTTTCTTCTAATGTGTTGTCACTACTCCTCTTGATAGCATGTCCGAACTTCTAGAATTATGTTAGAAACTGGGAAAATCCCTTTTTTGTATAATCTTGTTGACTTGTTCTATCATTTTTAATGTGTTTATTTTTCCTCATTTAAAACTTCCATGACCATAATCTTTGAACTTTGGTAATTCTATCTTCCTTTTGTGAACTAAGCATGTTCCTCTGTTAATTCCATACTTTTGTTTATGGTATGTCTTTATGTAAACACATCAAACAATTTCGCAAAAGAGTAAATAAAAAATGAACACATGTTTAGCGGTTTGTAACTGAAAAATAATTACAAAATATACACATTAAACCATGAAAAACCAAGTAGTTGTTTTTCTAATTATATATGTGATAATAATTTAAGCAATATATAAGCCGGCTGATGGTTTGTTACAAATCGGTGCCTGTCTCTCCACCACGCGTGATTCTATCAAAAAAACTATCTTCTCATCGTAAGATACAAACACTTTTATCTATCCATCTTGCCTTTGATTTTTCATGTTCACCCAAATCCGAAGCAGCGGTAGCTTCTTTCGAAGGTAGAAAGCACAACAAAAGCATCTCATGCTCAGTAGAGTGACAAACAAAAAGAGTAGATGTTGAATGGTACTAGAACTTGGTGGATAGCCGTGCTAGGACTTCACAGCTGCCAGCGTATAGCCGCAGTAGAACTTCACAGGTGCCAGCATATAGCTTCTGGTAGAACTTCACAATGCCTCTAAATGTCTACTAAAAATTAGCTTAATGGACGCAAAAGAAAAAAAAAGAAACTTTTACAGCAAATCCCGTTGAAGACGAAGACATACATGCATGCATTACTTTCCTTTTTGAGTTGTTGCAGTGCTCGCTCCATATGTCTCCTGCATAGTTCAATCAGTAAAATCAGTTAAGTTCAGTTAAGAGAAATTTTGTCAGCAGCAACAATATCAATATGCAGGAGCATGTCCATGTTGGCTACGTGCATGAGCAAATCGCGGGCAGCACATCTGAGAGACCATGGGGACACGAGCGATCTAAGGAAGAGAAAGGAGCACACACACATCAAACTGAAGCACGTGTACATCTAACTGAAGTTGCTTCAAAAAACCGGAAACATGAAACTAAATCTGCTAGCCAGACCGACCTTCTCTCCCTCATCCTTGGTCAGGATGCAGCAGTTGTGCACAAGGACAGAGGGAAGGGTGATCTGCGGTAATAGAGGGAGGTGACTAGACTCGCGCACATGGGGTGCCGGCGGCAGAGGTGACCGGGGTGTGAGCGGGGATGGGGCGGGGGCGTTAGCTGCGGTGGTCGGTGGTGTCACCGGATCCAAACGCCATGGCGATGGAGGAGTACCACCGGGAGGAGGAGGAGGTGGCAGGCCCGACGGAGGCACGTGGTGTCCTCCAGCGTTGGGGGTGCGGGGCAGCCGTCGACGATGTGCTCGGTTGGGGTGGGGATCTAGCAGCGCCGGTTGGGGGAGGTGCGGGCGTCGCGAGGGCAGCGTCGCCGGTTGGGGGAGGTGCGGGTGGCGCACCAATTAGGGGAGGTGCAGGCGGCGTGGTGGTAGTGGCGTCTCTTGGGACGGGGTGTGGGTGGCGCGGGGCCGGCGGCTTCGGTTGGGGCGTGGTGCGGGTGGCGTGGGGGCGGCGGGGTGCGGGTGGCGCTGGTTAGGCGCGGCGGATCGATCGGGGGCGGGTGGTGCGGATCGGTCAAGGGAGGTGGGTGGGGCAGGAGGTGTGGAGACGGAGAGAATCAGGGCAATTTTTGCCTCGGCTTTTTTACGGGTTCGACATAACCTAATCGGGCCCTATATAGGCCTGACGTGATCCAAATAGTTATTCTGATCCCAGGATCAGAATAGTGCTACCCTATATATATATATATATATATATATATATATATATATATATATATATATATATATATATATATATATATATATGACAGCACTATTCTAATCACATGATTAGAATAGTTATTTGGATCACAGCAGCCCTATATAGGGCCCCAAGACAGGTTCCCGAACTTCCCTGAACTGCCGGCCCGGCCCGACAAAATCCCACCTGGACACCGATCCTGACAGAATCCCACCTGGACCCTGATCCCGATCGAGCCGCCCCTCCCCAACCCCCCTCCTCGCTGCTCCTCCCCTCGATCCCCAGCCTCCGCCGTGATTCATCGCCGAAAATCCGCCGAATCCAGCACCTCCCTTCCTTCTCTAGATCCTGGCCGACCGGATCGAGCTCCGCCCCCTCTGACTCCACCTCCTGCCTGACCGCCGGCGCGGGCGAGCGAGCGACGGCGGACGCCGACGCGAGGGAGCCCGCGTCGCCTGGAGCCGGCGAAGCCGCCGGATTTCTGCGACGAACAGCCGCCATGGACTTCCGGAAGCCTCATCCTCGGTCCATCGTCCCAGCCAGACGGCTTGGCAGTGATCATGACGGCCAAGGCGCAACCTACGACGAACAACGCACCCAAGGAAGCATCTCGGCGGAGGAGGCCGCATCTGCAGCGCCTTCAAATCTAAGAATGGTATATGAATTTCCTCCCTGATCTTGCGGGCTGCTTCAATCTTACCTTACCTGACCTTCTTGCTTCTTGCAGATGAACTTCGCACCCTCTGCAAGACATGGATTGCCGTACGGTTCCTCTCCTACCTCCACGACGAATTGTTCTCAAAGTGGCCTATCAGCTGCTGCAAAAAGGTTGGCCGAACTTCAAGCCAGGGTATGGTTGAACTTCGTCCTTCTGTTTGTTATTTTCTTACAACCATGTGAAGTTCTGGTAGTGTGTGAGCCTCAGTCCAGGCTACAAACATCATTGTAAAATCTGCCCGCTTACAACCATGTGAAGTTCAGGTAGTTTGTGAGCATCAGTCCAGGCTACAAACACTAGAAAATATGCATGCATTCACACGTGGAAAAGCCATGTGAAGTTCAACTAGTAAGTGTGCTAGAGTTCAGGTTGGTATTTATCTGGTTCTGTGCAAAAAAAGGAAAATAAAACATGCATGTGATATCACATGAAGGTCAGGTTGGTATGCACTAGCAGTCCAACCATTCAAACTCATGCAGGTTTAGGTTTTTTAACTGTAGACAGTATTTCCCCTTTGCAAAACAAGAAGTTCAGGTTGTGGAGAGTGCTCAGTTTAGGTACATATAAGTAATCAAAATAGTGTAGAATTAAGAGGATGTGAGGTTCATTCTGTGAAGGGTGTTCAGTTCAGGTACAAAAGTTTTGGCAGATGCTCAGCTCAGTGCATACTCTGATGGCTCTCCTAGGGGGAAAATATGTACATGAACACTGATACGTCTCCAACGTATCTATAATTTTTGATTGCTCCATGCTATATTATCTTCTGTTTTGGACATTATCGGGCTTTATTATCCACTTTTATATTATTTTTGGGACTAACCTATTAACCGGAGGCCCAGCCCAAAATTGCCGCTTTTTGCCTATTTGAGAGTTTCACAGAAAAAGAATATCAAACGGAGTCCAAACGGAATGAAACCTTCGGGAATGTGATTTTCCGAACAAACATGATCTAGGAGACTTGGACCCTACGTCAAGCAACTAACAGGGAAGCCATGAGGTAGGGGGTGCACCTACCCCCAGGCGCGCCCTCCACCCTCGTGGGCCCCCTGTTGCTCCACCGACGTACTCCTTCCTCCTATATATACCTACGTACCCCCAAACGATCAGATACGGAGCCCAAACCCTAATTCCACCGTCGTAACTTTCTGTATCCACGAGATCCCATCTTGGGGCCGGTTCCGGAGCTCCGCCGGAGGGGCATCGATCACGGAGAGCTTCTACATCAACACCATAGCCTCTCCGATGATGTGTGAGTAGTTTACCTCAGACCTTCGGGTCCATAGTTATTATCTAGATGGCTTCTTCTCTCTTTTTGGATCTCAATACAATGTTCTCCCCCTCTCTCATGGAGATCTATTCAATGTAATCTTCTTTTGCGGTGTGTTTGTTGAGACCGATGAATTGTGGGTTTATGATCAAGTTTATCTATGAACAATATTTGGATCTTCTGAATTCTTTTATGTATGATTGGTTATCTTTGCAAGTCTCTTCAAATTATCAGTTTGGTTTGGCCTCCTAAATTGATCTTTCTTGCAATGGGAGAAGTGCTTAGCTTTGGGTTCGATCTTGCGGTGTCTTTTCCCAGTGACAGTAGGGGCAGCAAGGCTTATTGTATTGTTTCCATGGAGCATAACAAGATGGGGTTTTTATCATATTGCATGAATTTATCCCTCTACATCATGTCATCTTGCTTAAAGCGTTACTCTGTTCTTATGAACTTAATACTCTAGATGCATGCTGGATAGCGGTCGATGTGTGGAGTAATAGTAGTAGATGTAGGCAGGAGTCGGTCTACTTGTCTCGGACGTGATGCCTATATACATGATCATACCTAGATATTCTCATAACTATGCTCAATTATGTCAATTGCTCAAAAGTAATTTGTTCACCCACCATAAAATACTTATGCTCTTGAGAGAAGCCACTAGTGAAACCTATGCCCCCCGGGTCTATCTTCCATCATATTAATCTTCCAACACTTAGCTATTTTTACTTTGCTTTTATTTTACTTTGCATCTTTATCATAAAAATACCAAAAATATTATCTTATCATATCTATCAGATCTCACTCTCGTAAGTGACCGTGTAGGGATTGACAACCCCTTATCGCGTTGGTTGCGAGGATTGATTTGTTTTGTGTAGGCGCGAGGGACTCACGTGTAGCCTCCTACTGGATTGATACCTTGGTTCTCAAAAACTGAGGGAAATACTTACGCTACTTTGCTGCATCACCCTTTCCTCTTCAAGGGAAAACCAACGCAGTGCTCAAGAGGTAGCAAGAAGGATTTCTGGCATCGTTGCCGGGGAGGTCTATGCAAAAGTCAACATACCAAGTACCCATCACAAACCCTTATCTCCCGCATTACATTATTTGCCATTTGGCTCTCGTTTTCCTCTCCCCCACTTCACTGTTGGGGAACGTAGCAAAATTTTAAAATTTTCTATGCATCACCAAGATTAATCTATGGAGTCATCTAGCAACGAGGGAGAGGGGAGTGCATCTAAATACCCTTGTAGATCGTGAGCGGAAGCGTTCAAGAGAACGAGGTTGATGGAGTCATACTCGTCGTGATCCAAATCGCCGATGACCTAGTGTCGAACGGACGGCACCTCCGCGTTCAACACACATATGGTTGGGAAGACGTCTCCTCCAACTTGATCCAGCAAGGGGGAATGAGAGGTTGATGGAGATCCAGCAGCACGACGGTGTGGTGGTGGAAGCAATATTGACCTCGGCAGGGCTTCGCCAAGCTCAGGGAGAGGGAGAAGTGTCACGGGAGGGAGAGGGAGGCGCCATGGGCTAGGGTGCGGCTGCCCTCCCTCCACCCACTATATATAGGACCCCTAGGGGGGAGGCCCTAGGAGATGGGATCTCCAAGGGGGGCGGCGGCCAAGGGGGGTGGAGTGCCCCCAAGCCAAGTGGGGCGCCCCCACCCCTAGAGTTTCCAACCCTAGGCGCAGGGGGAGGCCCATGGGGGGTGCACCAGCCCACTAGGGGCTGGTTCCCCTCCCACTTCAGCCCATGGGGCCCTCCAGGATAGGTGGCCCCATCCGGTGGACCCCCGGGACCCTTCCGGTGGTCCCGGTACAATACCGATTACCCCCAAAACTTTCCCGATGGCCGAAACTTGACTTCCTATATATAAATCTTCACCTCCGGACCATTCCGGAACTCCTCGTGACATCCGGGATCTCATCTAGGACTCCGAAAAACTTTCGGGTTACCATATACTAGTATCTCAACAACCCTAGCGTCACCGAACCTTAAGTGTGTAGACCCTACGGGTTCGGGAGACACGCAGACATGACCGAGACGACTCTCCGGTCAATAACCAACAGCGGGATCTGGATACCCATGTTGGCTCCTGCATGTTCCCCGATGATCTCATCGGATGAACCACAATGCCGAGGATTCAATCAATCCCGTACACAATTCCCTTTGTCAATCGGTACGTTACTTGCCCGAGACTTGATCGTCGGTATCCCAATACCTTGTTCAATCTCGTTACCGGCAAGTCAATTTACTCGTACTGCAATGCATGATCTAGTGATCAACCACTTGGTCACATTGAGCTCATTATGATGATGCATTACTGAGTGGGCCCAGAGATACCTCTCCGTCATACGGAGTGACAAATCCCAGTCTCGATTCGTGCCAACCCAACAGACACTTTCGGAGATACCCGTAGTGTACCTTTATACTCACCCAGTTACGTTGTGACGTTTGGCACACCCAAAGCACTCCTACGGTATCCGGGAGTTGCACAATCTCATGGTCTAAGGAAATGATACTTGACATTCGGAAAAGCTATAGCAAACGAACTACACGATCTTTAAGCTATGCTTAGGATTGGGTCTTGTCCATCACATCATTCTCCTAATGATGTGATCCCGTTATCAATGACATCCAATGTCCATTGGCAGGAAACCATGACTATCTTTTGATCAACGAGCTAGTCAACTAGAGGCTCACTAAGGACGTGTTGTGGTCTATGTATTCACACATGTATTACGATTTCCGAATAACACAATTATAGCATGAACAATAGACAATTATCATGAACAAAGAAATATAATAATAACCATTTTATTATTGCCTCTAGGGCATATTTCCAACAGTCTCCCACTTGCACTAGAGTCAATAATCTAGTTACATTGTGATGAATCGAACACCCATAGAGTTCTGGTGTTGATCATGTTTTGCTCTAGGGAGAGGTTTAGTCAACAGATCTGCTACATTCAGGTCCGTATGTACTTTACAAATATCTATGTCTCCATTTTGAACACTTTCACGAATGGAGTTGAAGCGACGCTTGATATGCCTGGTCTTCCTGTGAAACCTGGGCTCCTGGGCAAGGGCAATAGCTCCAGTGTTGTCACAGAAGAGAGTCATCGGGCCCGACGCATTGGGAATGACTCCTAGGTTGGTAATGAACTCCTTCACCCAGATTGCTTCTTGTGCTGCCTCCGAGGCTGCCATGTACTCCGCTTCACATGTAGATCCCGCCACAACGCTTTGCTTGCAACTGCACCAGCTTACTGCCCCACCATTCAAAATATACACGTATCCGGTTTGTGACTTAGAGTCATCCAGATCCGTGTCGAAGCTAGCATCGACGTAACCCTTTACGACGAGCTCTTCGTCACCTCCATAAACGAGAAACATATCCTTAGTCCTCTTCAGGTACTTCAGGATATTCTTGACCGCTGTCGAGTGTTTCATGCCGGGATTACTTTGATACCTTCCTACCAAACTTACGGCAAAGGTTTACATCAGGTCTGGTACACAGCATAGCATACACGATAGACCCTATGGCCGAGGCATAGGGGACGACACTCATCTTTTCTCTATCTTCTGCCGTGGTCGGGCATTGAGCCGTGCTCAATCTTGTACCTTGCAATACAGGCAAGAACCCCTTCTTTGACTGATCCATATTGAACTTCTTCAATATCTTGTCAAGGTACGTACTCTGTGAAAGACCAATGAGGCGTCTCGATCTATCTCTATAGATCTTGATGCCTAATATATAAGCAGCTTCTCCAAGGTCCTTCATTGAAAAACACTTGTTCAAGTAGGCCTTTATGCTTTCCAAGAATTGTATATCATTTCCCATCAACAGTATGTCATCCACATACAATATGAGAAATGCTACAGAGCTCCCACTCACTTTCTTATAAATGCGGGCTTCTCCATAAGTCTGCGTAAACCCAAACACTTTGATCATCTCATCAAAACGAATGTCCCAACTCCGAGATGCTTGCACCAGCCCATAGATCGAGCGTTGGAGCTTGCACACCTTGTCAGCATTCTTAGGATCGACAAAACCTTCCGGCTGCATCATATACAATTCTTCCTTAAGGAATGCCATTTTGACGTCCATTTGCCATATCTCATAATCATAGAATGCGGCAATTGCTAACATGATTCAGACAGACTTCAGCTTCGCTACAGGTGAGAAAGTCTCATCGTAGTCAACCCCTTGAACTTGTCGATAACCCTTAGCGACAAGTCGAGCTTTATAGATGGTTACATTACCATCCACGTCTGTCTTCTTCTTAAAGATCCATTTATTTTCTATGGCACGCCGATCATCAGGCAAGTCAGTCAAAGTCCATACTTCGTTTTCATACATGGATCCTATCTCGGATTTCATGGCTTCCAGCCATTTGTTGAAATCTGGGCCCGCCATCGCTTCTTCATAGTTCGAAGGTTCACCGTTGTCTAACAACATGATTTCCAAGACAGGGTTGCCGTACCACTCTGGTGCAGAACGTGTCCTTGTGGACCTACAAAGTTCAATAGCAACTTGATCTGAAGTTTCATGATCATCATCATTAACTTCCTCTCTAGTCGGTGCAGGCACCTCAGGAACATTTTCTTGAGCTGCGCCACTTACCGGTTCAAGAGGTAATACTTCATCGAGTTCTACTTTCCTCCCACTTACTTCTTTCGAGAGAAACTCTTTCTCTAGAAAGGATCCATTCTTGGCAACAAAGATCTTGCCTTCGGATCTGAGGTAGAAGGTATACCCAATAGTTTCTTTAGGGTATCCTATGAAGACACATTTTTCCGACTTGGGTTCGAGCTTTTCAGGTTGAAGTTTCTTGACATAAGCATCGCATCCCCAAACTTTTAGAAATGATAGCTTAGGTTTCGGAGATACCCGTAGTGTACCTTTATAGTCACCTAGTTTCGTTGTGACGTTTGGCACACCCAAAGCACTCCTACGGTATCCGGGAGTTGCACAATCTCATGGTCTAAGGAAATGATACTTGACATTCGGAAAAGCTATAGCAAACGAACTACACGATCTTTGAGATATGCTTAGGATTGGGTCTTGTCCATCACATCATTCTCCTGATGATGTGATCCCGTTATCAATGACATCCAATGTCCATAGTTAGGAAACCATGACTATCTTTTGATCAATGAGCTAGTCAACTAGAGGCTCACTAGGGACGTGTTGTGGTCTATGTATTCACACATGTATTACGATTTCCGGATAACACAATTATAGCATGAACAATAGACAATTATCATGAACAAAGAAATATAATAATAACCATTTTATTATTGCCTCTAGGGCATATTTCCAACATTCACCCTTGCCGTTTTATTCGCCCTCTCTCTCTCTATCCTCCCTCTCTTTCTCTATTTGCCTCTTTTTGCCCTTTGCACCTTCTGCCATTATGTCTGAAATTGGGGAAATTATTGTCGATATGGACAATAATAATATCATGAAAAATTCTGATGCTCCTGCTAAAGAACCCCTTGTCTTACATACAAAAAAATTCCGTATTGGTAGTGGTAATATTATTGGAAAAGGAGTTATTCAAGATTTCTTTACTTGTGCCTGTGCTTTACCTTCTATGGGTAGTTCTATCCTTCATAGAACTAGTAGTCTTGCAGACGCTATTTCCATGCTTGTAGTTGAACTTGAAAGACAATTCATGCACATGCACCCTTGCATACAAAGGATTTTCCTAGAATTTTCTAATATTGAGCATTCTTATGTTAAGTGTGCCGCTACTATCTTTTGGGCTCATGAGTTTTGATTCATAATAAAAGGGGCCAAAGAAATCTTTGTGCATTATAGGGTGGACGCTTGCCGTCCTCCCATAGAGGCTATCATTTTTTATCAAGAAGAAATAATGCGTTTTCAATCTCTAGACTATGTTGCTTTCAATGAAAATCTTAGAAAAAGGGTTCCTACCAATGTTTTAGTTGATAGAATTTCTGAACTTAATGATGATTTGGCCATACGAAATAATGAGCTAGGATATTCTCTAGAGTATAGGCTCACAAGTTCTGTCAAACGAATGCTTACAATGATGAATTGGTTGTGCAATATGAAGGGCCAAAGGAGGAACCTATACCTCCCAAAGTTGATCTTGGGGACTTTTGTCCCTTTAAATTTAGCCCTTTTGATTATTTTTGCTTGCCTCAAAGAAAACTTGCCGCCGAACGTAGATAATATGAAATGAGTTTTAATGATCTATCTTACTATTATGGCAACACCTAGATCTATCCTTGCTTTTATGCCTAGCTAGGGGCGTTCAATGATAGCGCTTGTTGGGAGGCAACCCAATTTTATTTTTATTCCTTGCTTTTTGCTCCTATTTAGTAATAAATAATTTATCTAGCCTCTGTTTTGGTTGTGTTTTTGTGTTTAATTAGTGTTTGTGCCAAGTAGAACCGTTGGGAAGACTTGGGGAAAGTCTTGTTAATCTTGCTGTAAAAAACAGAAACTTTAGCACTCACGAGAACTGCTCCCTTTTTTATTTGGAAAGTGATATTTAGTTACTTTTTTTGAAGATGATTAATAGATAAATTCCTCACATCCAGCAATTTATTTTAGAATTTTTGGGGTTCCAGATCTTGCGGTAGCTAAAGATTACTACACACTATTTTGTTTTTGACAGATTCTGTTTTTCGTGTGTTGTTTGCTTATTTTGATGAATCTATGGCTAGTAAAATAGTTTATAAACCATAGAGAAGTTGGAATACAGTAGGTTTAACACCAATATAAATAAAGAATGAGTTTATTACAATACCTTGAAGTGGTGTTTTGTTTTCTTTCGCTAACGGAGCTCATGAGATTTTCTACTTTAAGTTTTGTGTTGTGAAGTTTTCAAGTTTTGGGTAAGGATTTGATGGATTATGGAACAAGGAGTGGCAAGAGTCTAATCTTGGGGAAGCCCATGGACCCCCAAGATAATCTAAGGACACCAAAAATCCAAAGCTTGGGGATGCCCCGGAAGGCATCCCCTCTTTCGTCTACTTCCATCGGTAACTTTACGTGGAGCTATATTTTTATTCACCACATGATATGTAATTTGCTTGGAGCATCTTGTATGATTTGAGTCTTTGCTTTTTAGTTTACCACAATCATCTTTGTTGTACACACCTTTTGAGAGACACACACATGATTCAGAAATAATTAGAATACTGTATGTGCTTCACTTATATCTTTTGAGTTATATAGTTTTGCTCTAGTACTTCACTTATATCTTTTAGAGCATGGTGGTGGATTTGTTTTATAGAAACTATTGATATCTCATGATTAACTTAGATTATTTTGAGAGTCTTAAATAGCATGGTAATTTGCTTAAATAATCCTAATATGCTAGGTATTCAAGATTAGTAAAAACTTTCCTATGAGTGTTTTGAATACTAAGAGAAGTTTGATGCTTGATAATTGTTTTGAGATATGGAGATGGTGATATTAGAGTAGTGCTAGTTGAGTAGTTGTGAATTTGAGAAATGATTGTGTTGAAGTTTGTGATTCCCGTAGCATGCACGTATGGTGAACTGTTATGTTAAGAAGTTGGAGCATGATGAATTTATTGATTGTCCTCCTTATGAGTGGCGGTCGGGGACGAGCGATGGTCTTTTCCTACCAGTCTATCCCCCTAGGAGCATGCGTGTAGTACTTTGCTTCGATAACTAATAGATTTTTGCAATAAGTATGTGAGTTCTTCATGACTAATGTTGAGTCCATGGAGTATACACACTCTCACCCTTCCATCATTGCTAGCCTCTCTAATACTGCGCACCTTTCGCCGGTATCATACACCCACCATATACCTTCCTCAAAACAGCCACCATACCTACCTATCATGGCATTTCCATAGCCATTCTGAGATATATTGTCATGCAACTTTCCGCCGTTCCATTTATCATGACATGCTCCATCATTGTCATATTGCTTTGCATGATCATGTAGTTGACATATTAGTAGTGGCAAAGCCACCGTTCATAATTCTTTCATATAAGTCACTCATGCATCATTGCTATCCCGGTACACCGCCGGAGGCATTCATATAGAGTCATACTTTGTTCTAGTATCGAGTTGTAATCTTTGAATTGTAAATAAATTGAAGTGTGATGATCATCATTAATAGAGCATTGTCCCAAATAAAAAAAGAGAAAGGCCAAATTAAAAAAAAGAAGAAAAAAAAGAAAGGCCAAATAAAAGAATAAAAAATAAAAGGGACAATGCCACTATCCTTTTTTCCACACTTGTGCTTCAAAGTAGCACCATGATCTTCATGATAGAGAGTCTCTTGTTTTGTCAATTTCATATACTAATGTTAAATTTTCATTATAGAACTTGGCTTGTATATTACAACAATGGGCATCCTCAAGTGCCCTAGGTCTTCATGAGCAAGCAAGTTGGATGCACACCCACTTAGTTTCTTTTGTTGAGCTTTCATACATTTATAGCTCTAGTGCATCCGTTGCATGGCAATCCCTACTCACTCACATTGATATCTATTGATGGGCATATCCATAGCCCATTGATGCGCCTAGTTGATGTGAGACTATCTCCTCCCTTTTTGTATTCTCCACAACCACCATTCTATTCCACCTATAGTGCTATGTCCATGGCTCACGCTCATGTATTGCGTGAAGATTGAAAAAGTTTGAGAACATTAAAAGTTTGAAACAATTGCTTGGCTTGTCATCAGGGTTGTGCATGATGTGAATACTTTGTGTGGTGAAGATGGAGCATAGCCAGACTATATGATTTTGTAGGGATAACTTTCTTTGGCCATGTTATTTTGAAGAGACATAATTGCTTAGTTAGTATGCTTGGAGTATTATTATTTCTATGTCAATATTAAACTTTTATCTTGAATCTTTCGGATCTAAATATTCATGCCACAATTAAGAATAATTACATTGAAATTATGCCTAGTAGCATTCCACATCAAAAATTCTGTTTTTATCATTTACCTACTCGAGGACGAGCAGGAATTAAGCTTGGGGATGCTTGATACATCCAACGTATCTATAATTTGTGATTGCTCCATGCTATATTATCTTCTGTTTTGGACATTATTGGGCTTTATTATCCACTTTTATATTATTTTTGGGACTAACCTATTAACCGGAGGCCCAGCCCAGAATTGCTGTTTCTTGACTATTTCAGAGTTTCGCAGAAAAAGAATATCAAACGGAGTCCAAACGGAATGAAACCTTCGGGAACGTGATTTTCGGAACGAACATGATCCAGGAGACTTGGACCCTGCGTCAAGCAACCAACAGGGAAGCCACGAGGTAGGGGCGCACCTACCCCCCCCCCACCCAAGGCACGCCCTCCACCCTCGTGGGCCCCCCGTTGCTCCACCGACGTACTCCTTCCTCCTATACCCCCAAACGATCAGATACGGAGCCAAAACCCTTATTCCACCGCCGTAACTTTTTGTATCCACGAGATCCCATCTTGGGGCCTGTTCTGGAGCTGCGCCGGAGGGGGCATCGATCACAGAGGGCTTCTACATCAACACCATAGCCTCTCCGATGATGTGTGAGTAGTTTACCTCAGTCCTTCGGGTCCATAGTTATTAGCTAGATGGCTTCTTCTCTCTTTTTGGATCTCAATACAATGTTCTCCCCCTCTCTCATGGAGATCTATTCGATGTAATCTTCTTTTGCGGTGTGTTTGTTGAGACTGATGAATTGTGGGTTTATGATCAAGTTTATCTATGAAAAATATTTGGATCTTCTAAATTCTTTTATGTATGATTGGTTATCTTTGAAAGTCTCTTTGAATTATCAGTTTGGTTTGGCCTACTAGATTGATCTTTCTTGCAATGGGAGAAGTGCTTAGCTTTGGGTTCAATCTTGCGGTGTCCTTTCCCAGTGACAGTAGGGGCGGCAAGGCACGTATTGTATTGTTGCCATCGAGGATAACAAGATGGGGTTTTTTAATCATATTGCATGAATTTATCCCTTTACATCATGTCATCTTGCTTAAAGTGTTACTCTGTTCTTATGAACTTAATACTCTAGATGCATGCTGGATAGCGGTCGATGTGTGGAGTAATAGTAGTAGATGCAGGCAGGAGTCAGTCTACTTGTCTCGGACATGATGCCTATATACATGATCATACCTAGATATTCTCATAACTATGCTCAATTTTGTCAATTGCTCAACAGTAATTTGTTCACCCATCGTAAAATACTTATGCTCTTGAGAGAAGCCAGTAGTGAAACCTATGGCCCCCGGGTCTATCTTCCATCATATTAATCTTCCAACACTTAGCTATTTTTACTTTGCTTTTATTTTACTTTGCATCTTTGTCATAAAAATACCAAAAATATTATCTTATCATATCTATCAGATCTCACTCTCGCAAGTGACCGTGTAGGGATTGACAACCCCTTATCGCGTTGGTTGCGAGGACTTATTTGTTTTGTGTAGGTGCGAGGGACTCGTGCGTAGCCTCCTACTGGATTGATACCTTGGTTCTCAAAAACTAAGGGAAATACTTACACTACTTTGCCGCATCACCCTTTCCTCTTCAAGGGAAAACCAACGCCGCGCTCAAGAGGTAACAAACACCACTTTTATATGAGAAATTCAGGCTTTGAATAATGCTAAGTTCAGTTACAAATGTATAGGCGGATCTAACTTGTGTGCTAATAGACATTTTTTCTTTTATGTCAGCAAGACGAGAGACGCATGAAGAAGCTTAGAAGTTCCCAGCAGCAAGTACACAATCCAAAGCTTGTACGCGTTGCACCACCCCCTCAATGGGTCACACCTCAAATGCACCAACAACATTACCAACCTGCTCCAGACCAAAAATGGATGACACCCGAAACACATGGAGACTTCCAAGATGCTGGGTCACAGCCCTATCCGCACAACTTTGTGCCTCCACCTAATTGGGTGACGCCGGAAATCCCACGCGGATTCTTTGTATCCACCAGCAGACTCCCAAGCACGCCGATGGAGCAGGGGGTTAGTTCAAGTCCTGCATGTAACTCTGGAGGTTATCCTGGTGTGCCTCATCAATGCCAAAGCAAAGCAACTAACCCGGATCCCAGGACAAATCCAACAGGAACACACACACGGAGGAGAGTGCTCTGCACACTACCACCATTGGATCCTGCTGCTGCTACAGGTCAGAATTCTACGGGGCATAAGGTAGATGGATTGCTTCACAAAACAAAAGAGCAAACCAAGACCAGGATCACAATACCTCCACAACCACCTCAAGCAAAAAGGACACAAACAAGAGAGAGGCCATCTTCTGCCCTCCTTCCTCCTCGTGATCCACTCCTGCATCCTGCTATGATTACTCCGCCGTGCCCCATCCCAAAGGGACACCAGCAGACTCCGGTGGAGTTGCGATCATACACGCACGTAAGTGAAAACAAAAAAATTATTTACGCATCTTGTATTATCTGCAAATTTCTCTCCTCCCTCTAGGATAACAAGTTCATAAACAACATTTTAATGTGATGTTTGGTTTATTTTTTCTTTTTCTGCAGACGCCGGATCTCCCGGATTATCTAATACCAAGACTAAAGATGCGATTCCAAGATGTAGAGAAAGCAAGGGAATTTTATTACAGATACGCCAGACACGCTGGTTTTGGAATCAGGAAGACGGGGGGGATGACAACCACAAGTATTTTTTTGCGCATTCCAAGGGATACACACATCTTCTGTTTTAGAGGCTATCAGGAAGCGAAACAAAACATCGTAGAGGACAGGCTGCAATGCAAGAATGAGGGTGAAGGTGCAGGAGGATAAAACATGTGTGGCAGTGGACATTGAGTACAATCATAATCACGAACTCATGCAAACTGATGACATGCTGGTATTCTTGCACTCACACAAGAATTATGACCCCACTATTTTGGAGTACGTAAAGCTCCTGCAGTACCATGATGTCAAGCACACAACAATCATGTACATGCTATCTGAAAATGAAGATGGAAGCTACTTCCTAAGCATGACCGGACGATACCTACTAAACCAGTAAGTATTCAAACATCCACATACTGCAAATGTAAATAGCATCCTAGGTCACAACCCTTTGAAAGCAAAAATAACAAATGCATGTTTGCATGTGATTTGCAGGAAAGCCATGAATGCAAGGAAAGATGATTTGGATGATGTATTGAAACTTGTTTCATTCTTCAAAGACATGAAGGCAATCAATGATGAGTTTTTCTATGACATACAAGTGGACAAGGACAAGCCAATTAAAAACATCTTCTGGTCCAATGCAAGCTGCCGAGGAGCCTATCAAGACTTTGGCGATTGCGTAACATTTGACACAACATACAAGACCAACAAATTTCATATGCCTTTGGGAGTGTTTGTTGGAACAAACCATCACTTGCAGTCAACGATATTTGTTGTTGCCCTTATCAGAGACGAAGATGCAAACTCATTCAAGTGGTTGTTCGATACATTTGTACGGTGCATGAACAACAAGCACCCAACTTGCATTCTAACAGGTGAGTTCAAAAAAAACTCTACAAGTTTCATGATCTTTTCAGTCCATGGCTCTGTATTGGGTACAGTGGTTTTCTCTGAAAAATAATGTAAAGCAAGCAGTTCAACCACTGTTAACACAAAAGTCCAACTAAATAGTACAAGCAAGCAAAATTATCTGTCACATGTTTAGAAAAAAATTAGTTATGGATATGAAGTTCAAATACAAGAATCATATAAGTTCAAGGACAAAAGCTGTAAGAAAAATATATGTAACATATTCAGAAAAATATAGTTATTTATGTGAAGTTCAAGCAGTGGTACCACAGAAGTTCAATACCACTGCTGTAAGAAATTTTTTGAGTGTGACACTACTAGTTAGTCCTACTGCTACCTGTGAAGTTCAAGCACTGGTACCACAGAAGTTCAGCAACACTGTTGTAAGAAAAAATACATGTGACATTCTTAGATAGCCATACTACTAGATGAAAAGTTCAAGTACTTGTACAACATAAGTTCACTGTTAGTTCAAAACAGAAGCAAGTTTCATTTTTTTTAATTCATGCAGACCAGTGCCCATCGATGGCGAAAGCTATACCACAATCATTTCCAAACACCGTCCACAAGCTATGCCGTTGGCACATCATGAAGAAGTACAGGGAATACCTCGCGTTGCTATACAAAAAGTATAAAACATTCAAAGAGGAGTTCACAGCTATACTAAACTGGCCGCTGATGCCAACAGAGTTTGAAGATGCCTGGGCTGAACTCGTGCACAAGTACAACCTGGAGAACGACCAGATGATGATGCAGCTCTGGAGTGATAGGAAGATGTGGATTTATGCATATTACAAGAACATTTTCTGTGCTAGAATGACTTCCACACAACGAAGCGAGAGCATGAACCACGTCCTCAAGAAAGGGTTTGTCAAGGGGACCCAGAACCTACACAAGTTTGCTAGGCAGGTCAATGCTTGCATACAAACTCGGATGCAGAAGGAGAACGAGCAAACAATGACCAGGATGGTATGATGACAAAAAAAACACCCAAATCATGTTCTGTTTACCTTCAACATGTGCACTTTGAATTTAAAAAAATGAAAACCATGACTCTGCTTCGACTAATATCTTACTTTTTGACATGTGCAGACCAATCCTGTGACAAAAACAACTTACGACTATGAGGAAGACATGTATACCAAGTACACGAGAGCCGTGTACACCGAGATGAGGAATAGGATGAGAAAAGCCACGCTATTTTGCGCAAAGCATACAGCAGAGCACACTAAGTACCTTGTGTACTACCACAACAAGCCTGGCCATGATGATCAAGATTTTCCTGGTCAAAGCATGAATTCCAGGTTGTAGCTGACCCAGAGAATGAAATATACGAGTGTGAATGCAAGCTCTGGACACACACAGGTGAGCGGAAAAACAAACTCATTAAATAGCTAAACTAGTAGTATCATATCAAAATTTATGAAACTCATTCCTGGCTCACAAACTATGTATTCTGCATTCATGACAAAATACCGGCATGTTCTGCCTTCACATCATGAACATACTGGACTACCTGAAGCCTGAAAATTTTCCAAACAAACGGTACACAAAGACTGCAAAATCACAACCAACCTTTGATACAAGGGACTACAACACAACCGCATCGGATGGCAGCTCAAGGCTATGGAAGCAAGACATCTTGTTGCAGCTAAATTTGATGGTTAACAAGAAAGTGATGAGATGTGACCAGCAATATGACAGAGCCTACTATGTTCTCAAGAGGCTCGTGGAAGAGCTTGATGCAATACATTCAGCAAATCAAGCGGATGCTGACGAAAGGATGGATGAAGAGGACGCTGAAATTGAAGATGACCTTCATTATTATGCAGCTAAAATGCTCAACGCCGCCGCTGAAGCCAACCAATGCAAGCAGGGTGATGGCCAATCAATGGAGCAGCGACAGAAAGAGACGATGAAACTGTCGCTGTATTTTGAAACAAAGGGTAGGAAGAAAATAACTGCAGTAAAGAAAAGTGACAAGAGAGCCCAAATAAAGGCACCACCTGTAGGAAGAGTCGTTGTGCTCAATGAGAATGGAGTGCCACTTGGACACAGGAAATGTATTGTGTGCAACCAGGTTGCGGGACACAACAAGCTGACCTGTCCAACACTCTTGGAAAGAAACAATACCAAGGAGGTCAAGCAACCCAAATCTCAAAAACAGCAGCCCAAAGTTATAGAACAAAAGAAGGGACCACACCCACAGAAAGCAAGCACCAGACTTTGTTGCATATGCAAGGAGTATGAACCACATAATGCAAGAACGTGCCCGAAGAGCACAGATGCTGAAAAGACAAGCAAAAATTCAGAGAAGAAACAAAGAGCAAAACCTAGAGCCAGCAACAAGAAAGTGGTGGAAAATGAAGAGGAAGACGAAGATGAAGACACCGTCGAAGAAGAGGAAGACGAAGATGAAGACACCGTCGAAGAAGAGGAAGATGAAGAGGAAGAGAACGATGAAGAGGAAGAGGAAGAGGAAGATGAAGAGGAAGAGAAGGAGGAAGATGAAGAGGAAGAGGTACATGTCAAGCAAAAACCTATACAACCAGAGCCTAGGAGGAGCGCAAGGCTGATGAACAGTTAGAATAGGTCAATTAACACAATGCAAACTTATGTCATGTCAATGTGCAGAATATTATGTCATCCCCTTTTATTGTTGAACTTTCGAAGAAATTATACAATAGAAGTCCTGATAACATACACTGTGAAGTTCAAGTAATATTACTGCAGAAGTCCTGGTATATTATGAGAGGAAGTGTTGTCCTAGTGATGTATTGCATGTAGAGTGCAAGCAGTAATAAATTGAAAAACATACGCTTTGAAGTTCAAGTAAGATTACTGCAGAAGTCCTGGTATATTATGGCAGGAGGTGCTGGTGTTGTATTCCATACAAGAGCAACCAGCAAATAATCATATAGTTTTGAAGTTCAGGTCAGCTTACATAAGAAGTTCTGGTATATAAAATCGATGTAGGAAAAAATATACTTTAAAAATAAAGTTTCACTGCATAAACTAAGTTTAGCAAGCCTAAGACAACGCGTTCAAATGTGAAGTTCTGCTTGGATACGTGCAGAAGTTCATGTACAATACCGACAAAAGATAAAGAAACGTCAAGAATATTTCTGCACAAAGTTAAAGCTGAAATACATTCGCACTTGAAAAAAACAAAAAAAAACAAATATAGATTCTATGCAAAAGCATACATTTTGGTTGGGTTCAAAATTACCAATACATTACACAACACAGAAATATCCTATCCATCTGAAACCAGCTGCCCAGCCACATCTCAAAGCAGAAGTTCAAGTCAACGATCATACGTTGGGGCCCAAAAATAAACAACACAAAAAAATCAAGCAGTTCCATCATAACCGAGGGAGAAGTTCAGGTACATCTGTTGGGGCAAAAACATGCAACACATGGATACTGAAAATGATGCAGTACATTGAAATTCACAAAGCCAAATTATTCTTCACACCAAATACATTTGTCCACAATATCATAAGTAATAGTGCTGCACCTATAGATACACAAATCAGTAAAACATTCTTACAACCAAATCTTTACGGAATTGTTCCAATCATTATCAAACCTAAACATCTTTACGAAATCAAATCTACAATGAAACTAATGCTTCAAATTCACGGGGCAAAGGACTGGATCTCTTTAGGAAGCTGTGAACAAATGACTTCATTCTTCTCGCTAAACATCAGAGTGTGCATGAACTCAGCCTTCCAGTCATCTGCAGCAGCCTGCAAACAAAAGAAAATGAAACGATGGTTTAGTAACGGATAACTAAAACCACAACAGGAGCGTCTCAGCAAAAACACACAAGAAAAAAAGGATGATGAGACAAGAACAAGGACATAACATACTTCCACATCACCAAAATATTCAACAATCTCATCGCCATCATATGAAGAGCATAACTTCATGGCAAAGAAACCACAATCATTATTCTTCTGCTTTGGAACATCCATAAAAGTCGGCCTCTTTGCAATAGTCACCCAGTTAGGATGCTTGCTCGCTTTGTACGCAGCCTTGCCATACACCTCCTTGAGCAACACAACAAATCTCTTGATCTGCCAGAAATAACAAAATACGATGAAGTCAAAACCATGTTAACCAAATTAGTTAAGTTCAGGTACATAAAAAGCAACACTTGCATAAGATCCAGCTAAACAAATAGCAGAAGTTCAACTTCCAAATGATAGTCAGTACAAGCAGTATTACCAAAACAGAGATAGCAACATATTTTGTTAACATAAGGCATAATAAACTTCGTGTCAAACAAGAGAATGTGAATGGAGGTTCAGGCTAAGAAACACTCACGATATTTTGACAGTCCCCGTGGAAACTCGTTCGCGACATTTCCATATTAGCGCAAGGAAGTGAATCAAGGATGTCAATGCTCCCATGATATCTATTCACCATGTACACACTGTAGTGCGCCATTGTGCCAATTGGCTTGAATAGAATCAAGAAAACCTGCCAAGAATGAAAGGACCAGTGAACACAAACTATAAAAGCATATGTACTGAAGAACCGGCATGAACAAAAACTTCTTGACAAGCTTAACAAATGGATGCACATGAAATTAAAAAAATCAAGAGTTATGAAAACCTAACCGACTTTGTGTTAGGATGGTCTTCTTCCATGCAAACAAACATTGGGAGGAGACCAACATATTTTTTTGCATCAAACTTTGGAACTGTTGCGCCGAAGAAATCATACTCCAGGAAGTACTGTGCATTCACAAAAACACAATTAAAATACCTCCCAAATGCCACTACAACAAAACTAAGGCAAAAAAGGGAGATAGGGGTGCAAAGAACTAAAACCTGTATGAAGTAGGGACTAAGTACAACCCTGTCAGCACTAGTGAATATCTCAGAGGTCTCCGGCTTATCCTTCCACAAATTTATGAGATAATCCATTATGTCTCCTTCCATCTGCTACCCTTCACCGAAAAGAGTATAAAGGACACATCCTGTGAGGTCAATCACATTCGCAGGGATGGTAAACATGCAGTAGCTTGTCCTAGAGAATACAAAAGGATGGTAAAAATATATTAGAAGTTCAGATACAACAACAAACAAAAGTTCAGATACTATAACTCAAAAGGCAAGAGGAGACATAAAACAGAAGTTCAGATACTATAGTAATGGTAGTTCAGATAATATAACAACAGAAGTTCAGACACTATAACTCCAAGGCAAGGGAGAAAATGAACAGAAGTCCACATACAACAACAACAGAAGTTCAGACACAGAGTAGCATCTCTGACAGCAACAAAGTTAAGAAGAAGAAAACTCACTTAGAATACTTCTCCAGACCCTCTTCACTAAGCACATACTATTTCAACTTCCGGGCCTCGGATAGATGAGGGTAACTGTATTTTTTTAGGGGAGCGATAGGAGAACGCCACTTCAAAGGCAATCTTGATGCTCTCTTGGAGGAAGTAATGTTGCCAGACTGAACTGCCGGTTTCCTCCTGGTGATGACAACATTCTTCCCACCTCTCCCAGCAACAATACCAGCAGCAGATTTACCATTCTTCAGGTAAGCAATCTTCTCAAAATCATCATCAGACGAAATAACTTCTGCTTCGGCTGCTTCGACTGCACCAACCTTCCTGGAGCAAGGGGTTTTTGGAGTACCACGAATACCACCAGCCTGCTTACCCAACTTGGAAGGAATAAGGTTTCAAGGTCTATCCTCTTCTGTCGGAGCTGTACTCATCGATTCCTCCCTAGGCTGGTAGTCCTGTGACCCGAGGAATGATAGTGGTAATCGGTCAAGTCCAACGGATCCACTGTCAAAGAGAAGGAAGAGAAAACATCACCATTAAATATCACTGAAGTTCAGGAACAATGCAATGTGCAGTCCAACTAATAAAGATGACATGGTTACTACTCAAGTTGACCTAAAAAAAATTAGTTTCATTAAAAAACTAAATGAAGTTTAGGCACAACCAAAGGCACAGTTCAAGATAAAACCGATGAACTGGAAAACGTTCAACTATAGCTAACAAAACCATAGAAAGGCATCATCTCTGAAGTTCAATTAGAAAGAAATGCTCATGTCCAAGTAAGCAATGGAAGGAAAGAAATTATTGAAAAAAACACACAAGCAAAATAAAAAAGATAGAAGTGAAGTTCATGTACAAGAAAATGCTCCTCTCCTTCTGAAACCAGCTGCCCAGCCAGATCTCAAGCAGAAGTCCAAGTTCAAAGAAAAATATGAAGTTCAGGTAGAATAAAAGATGCAGTGCAGGTAAGCAGTCCAATTCCAATACTTACATGTGTAGTAGCCAAACAGAGCTTGGAAGTCTGTCTCAAACAGGTTGGAAGAAGCGATTGAGTACAACCACATCTTCCTGATATCCGTGATATTTTCATGGGAATAATTTGCAAGAACGTTTTCTTTTATTTTGATATCCTGATACGAATTAACATTCGTAAGCATGAAGAATCCACAGTCGATACTGCCATCAAACGCAGTAAAAAGAATAGTGTTAGAACAGAAAAAGAAAGCCAACAAATAAAACACGTCGCAGCTTAAGTACAACTACAGATAAACAGAAGTGATAAAGAGAAAAAGTGGAACTCATACTTGTTTTGCTCCTGGGGCACATCAATCCAATCTAGAGCGAAATGGTCGATGGTAAGAGGACTGAAGGGTGTCTCCCTATCGTTGCTGGCATCGCTCCAAAGCTTCTTGACGTTGTCGGTCATCCGTCGAAACAGGCGTACTGCACATTCATCGTCTGGTCCATAATAGGAGTCGAGAAGCAGGAACCTTGAATTCTTTAGGTCAAGAAATATCGAAACCTAATGACCAACACCACCCATGGAAGCAGGAATCTCAGGCGGGTCAAAAGTGGGGAAAACAACCTGAAGCAACATAAACACACGAATCATTAAAAACTGAGAATTGATATCAAATGGTACAAATAAAAATGAAACAATATTAACACAGTGGATTGTAGTGCAAAACTAATACAGAGGCAAAGAACAAGATATTGCACACGAATCATGTGCATCCATGCTATCTGGACCACTCGCCAAGAAGTACTTCCTCACACGGGAATCAAAATGACCTCTTAAAATCTTGTCCTAAAACAATGCAGACAATACCAACATATGAAAATAAAAAATGAGACAAAAAAGTTTTAACTAAAAATGATAAGGAACAAATCAGAAAAGAAATCACTATATGGTTAACTTACACAAACCCAATACGGCAGGTTGAGTTTATCCGATCCCTAGTACTTCACACGTAGACAGTAGAGTGCAACCTCAGCCACATTAGATCGAAGCATTCCGCGAGGCGCAAAAGATATTGCGACATCCTCAATAGAAGTTTCACACTCCTTGTTTTGGAACATAATCATTGATCTAAAACAAAAGCAATAGAAAGTAAAAAAAGTTCAGCATCAGGAACTCAGGAAGTTCATAACACATGTTAGCACATAAGTTTAGCTATATCACAACAGGCAGTACATTACAAAAGAGGCCAGAAGTTCAGCACCAGAGAAGGAAAAATAAGAAGTTTAGGTACATATTGAAGGAAATATGCCCTAGAGGCAATAATAACGTTATTATTTATTTCCTTATTTCATGATAAATGTTTATTATTCATGCTAGAATTGTATTAACCGGAAACATAATACATGTGTGAATACATAGACAAACATAGTGTCACTAGTATGCCTCTACTTGACTAGCTCGTTGATCAAAGATGGTTATGTTTCCTAGCCATAGACATGAGTTGTCATTTGATTAACGAGGTCACATCATTAGGAGAATGATGTGATTGACTTGACCCATTCCGTTAGCTTAGCACTTGATCGTTTAGTTTGTTGCTATTGCTTTCTTCATGACTTATACATGTTCCTATGACTATGAGATTATGCAACTCCCGTTTACCGGAGGAACACTTTGTGTGCTACCAAACGTCACAACATAACTAGGTGATTATAAAGGTGCTCTACAGGTGTCTCTAAAGGTACTTGTTGGGTTGGCGTATTTCGAGATTAGGATTTGTCACTCCGATTGTTGGAGAGGTATCTCTGGGCCCTCTCGGTAATGCACATCACTTAAGCCTTGCAAGCATTGCAACTAATGAGTTAGTTGCGGGATGATGTATTACAGAACGAGTAAAGAGACTTGCCGATAACGAGATTGAACTAGGTATTGAGATACCGACGATAGAATCTCGGGCAAGTAACATACCGATGACAAAGGGAACAACGTATGTTGTTATGCTGTTTGACCGATAAAGATCTTCGTAGAATATGTAGGAGCCAATATTAGCATCCAGGTTCCGCTATTGGTTATTGACTGGAGATGTGTCTCGGTCATGTGTACATAGTTCTCGAACCCGTAGGGTCTGCACACTTAACGTTTCGATGACGGTTATATTACGAGTTTATGAGTTTTGATGTACTGAAGGTTGTTCGGAGTCCCGGATGTGATCACAGACATGACGTGGAGTCTCGAAATGGTCGAGACATGAAGATTGATATACTAGACGACTATATTCGGCCACCAGAATGGTTCCGGGGGTTATCGGATATATGCCGGAGTACCGGGGGGGTTACCGGAACCCCCCGGGGGTTATTGGGCCTCATGGGCCCAAAGTGGTGGAAGAGGAGAGGCAGCAGGAGGTGGCGCACGGCCCCCCTTTCCCCAATCCGAATTGGGTAAGGGGAGGGGGCGCGGCCCCCCTTCTCCTTCCTTTTCTCCACCTCCTCCTTCCCCCTTCTCCTAGTTGGAATAGGAAAGGGGGCAAAACCTACTTGGAGTAGGATTACCCCCCCTTGGGCGCGCCTCCTCCTCTTGGCCGGCCCCCTCCTCCCCCCCCCTTTATATACGGAGGAGGGGGGCACCCCATAGACACAACAATTGATCAAGTTGATCTTTTAGCCGTGTGTGGTGCCCCCCTCCACCATAGTCCACCTCGACAATACTATAGCAGTGCTTAGGCGAAGCCCTGCGTTGGTAGAACATCAATATCATCATCACGCCGTCGTGCTGATGAAACTCTCCCTCAACACTCCGCTAGATCGGAGTTCGAGGGACATCATCAGGCTAAACGTGTGCTGAACTCGGAGGTGTCGTGCGTTCGGTACTTGATCGGTCGGATCATGAAGACGTACGACTACATCAACCGTGTTGTGCTAACGCTTCCGCTTTCGGTCTACGAGGGTATGTAGACAACACTCTCCCTTCTCGTTGCTATGCATCACCATGATCTTGCGTGTGCGTAGGAATTTTTTTGAAATTACTACGTTCCCCAACAATGGCATCCGAGCCAGGTTTTATGCATAGATGTCATTTGCACGAGTAGAACACAAGTGAGTTGTGGGCGATATAAGTCATACTTCTTACCAGCATGTCATACTTTGGTTCGGCGGTATTGTTGGATGAAGCAGCCCGGACTGACATTACGCGTACGCTTACGCGAGACTGGTTCTACTGACGTGCTTTGCACATAGGTGGCTGGCGGGTGTCAATTTCTCCAACTTTAGTTGAACCAAGTGTGGCTACGCCCAGTCCTTGAGAAGGTTAAAACAACACTAACTTGACAAACTATCGTTGTGGTTTTGATGCGTAGGTAAGAACAGTTCTTGCTAAGCCCGTAGCAGCCACGTAAAATTTGCAACAACAAAGTAGAGGACGTCTAACTTGTTTTTGCAGGGCATGTAGTGATGTGATATGGTCAAGACATGATGCTAAATTTTATTGTATGAGATGATCATGTTTTGTAACCAAGTTATCGGCAACTGGCAGGAGCCATATGGTTGTCGCTTTATTGTATGCAATGCAATTGCCCTGTAATGCTTTACTTTATCACTAAGCGGTAGCGATAGTCGTGGAAGCATAAGATTGGCGAGACGACAACAATGTTACGATGGAGATCAAGGTGTCGCGCCGGTGACGATGGTGATCATGAAGGTGCTTCGGAGATGGAGATCACAAGCACAAGATGATGATGGCCATATCATATCACTTATATTGATTGCATGTGATGTTTATCTTTTATGCATCTTATTTTCCTTAGTTCGGCGGTAGCTTTATAAGATGATCTCTCACTAAATTCCAAGGTATAAGTGTTCTCCCTGAGTATGCACTGTTGCGAAAGTTCTTCGTGCTGAGACACCACATGATGATCGGGTGTGATAGGCTCTACGTTCAAATACAACGGGTGCAAAATAGTTGCACACGCGGAATACTCAGGTTAAACTTGACGAGCCTAGCATATAACAGATATGGCCTCGGAACACGGAGACCGAAAGGTCGAGCGTGAATCATATAGTAGATATGATCAACATAGTGATGTTCACCATTGAAACTACTCCATCTCACGTGATGATCGGACATGGTTTAGTTGATTTGGATCACATGATCACTTAGAGGATTAGAGGGATGTCTATCTAAGTGGGAGTTCTTAAGTTATATGATTAAATTGAACTTAAATTTATCATGAACTTAGTCCTGATAGTATTTTGCAAATGATGTTGTAGATCAATAGCTCGCGTTGTTGCTTCGCTATGTTTTATATATGTTCCTAGAGAAAAACTATGTTGAAAGATGTTAGTAGCAATGATGCGGATTGGATCCGTGATCTGAGGATTATCCTCATTGCTGCACAGAAGAATTATGTCCTTGATGCACCGCTAGGTGACAGACCTATTGTAGGAGCAGATGCAGACATTATGAACATTTGGCTAGCTCAATATGATGACTACTTGATAGTTTAATGCACCATGCTTAACAACTTAGAATCGGGACTTCAAAGACGTTTTGAACGTCATGGACCATATGAGATGTTCCAGGAGTTGAAGTTAATATTTCAAGAAAAAACCTGAGTTGAGAGATATGAATTCTCCAACAAGTTCTATAGCTAAAAGATGGCGGAGAATAGCTCAAGCAGTGAGCATGTGCTCAGATTGTCTGGGTACTACAATCGCTTGAATCAAGTGGGAGTTAATATTCCAGATAAAATAGTGATTGACAGAATTCTCTAGTCACCATCACCAAGTTAGTAGAACTTTGTGATGAACTATAATATGCAAGGGATGACGAAAACAATTCACAAGCTCTTCGCGATGCTAAAATCAGCGAAGGTAGAAATCAAGAAAAACATCAAGTGTTGATGGTTGACAAGACCACTCGTTTCAAGAGAAAGGGCAAAGGGAAGAAGGGGAACTTCAAGAAGAACGGCAAGCAAGTTGCTGCTCAAGTGAAGAAGCCCAAGTCTAGTCCTAAGCCTGAGACTAAGTGCTTCTACTGCAAAGGGATTGGTCACTGGAAGCGGAACTGCCCCAAGTATTTGGCAGATAAGGAGGATGACAAAGTGAACAAAGGTATATTGGATATACATGTTATTGACGTATACTTTACTAGTGTTTACAGCAACCCCTCGGCATTTGATACTGGTTCAGTTGCTAAGAGTAGTAACTCGAAACAGGAGTTGCAGAATAAACAGAAACTAGTTAAGGGCGAGGTGACGATGTGTGTTGGAAGTAGTTCCAAGATTGATATGATCATCATCGCACACTCCTTATACTTTCGGGATTAGTGTTGAAACTAAATAAGTGTTATTTGGTGTTTGCGTTGAGCATGAATATGATTTGATCATGTTTGTTGCAATATGGTTATTCATTTAAATTAGAGAATAATTGTTGTTCTGTTTGCATGAATAAAACCTTCTATGGTCATACACCCAATAAAATGGTTTGTTGGATCTCGATCATAGTGATACACATATTCATAACATTGAAGCCAAAAGATGCAAAGTTAATAATGATAGTGCAACTTATTTGTGGCACTGCCGTTTAGGTCATATTGGTGTAAAGCGCATGAAGAAACTCCATGCTGATGGGCTTTTGGAATCACTTGATTATGAATCACTTGATGCTTGCGAACCATGCCTCATGTGCAAGATGACTAAGACTCCGTTCTCCGGAACAATGGAGCGAAAAACTGACTTATTGGAAATAATACATACTGATGTATACGGTCTGATGAATGTTGAGGCTCGTAGCGGGTATCGTTATTTTCTGACCTTCACAGATGATTTGAGCAGATATGGGTATATCTACTTGATGAAACATAAGTCTGAAACATTTGAAAAGTTCAAAGAACTTCAGAGTGAAGTGGAAAATCATCGTGACAAGAAAATAAAGTTTCTACGATCTGATTGCGGAGACAAATATTTGAGTTACGAGTTTGGTCTTCAATTAAAACAATGTGGAATAGTTTCACAAATTCGTGCCACCTGGAACACCACAACATAATGGTGTGTCCAAACGTCATTACCGTACTTTATTGGATATAGTGTAATCTATGATTACCGATTTACCACTATAATTCCGGGGTTATGCATTAGAGACAGCTGCATTCACATTAAATAGGGCATCGTCTAATCCGTTGAGACGACACCGTATGAACTATGGTTTGGCAAGAAACCTAAGCTATCGTTTCTTAAAGTTTGGGGTTGCGATGCTTATGTGAAAAAGTTTCATCCTGATAAGCTCAAACCCAAATTGGAAAAGTGCTTCTTCATAGGATACCCAAAAGTTACTGTTGCGTACACCTTCTATCACAGATCCGAAGGCAAGATATTCGTTGCTAAGAATGGATCCTTTCTAGAGAAGGAGTTTCTCTCGAAATAAGTGAGTGGGAGGAAAGTAGAACTTGATGAGGTAACTGTACCTGCTCCCTTATTGGAAAGTAGTTCATCACAGAAATCTGTTCCTGTGACTCCTACACCAATTAGTGAGGAAGTTAATGATGATGATCATGTAACTTCATATCAAGTTACTACCGAACCTCGTAGGTCAACCAGAGTGAGATCCGCACCAGAGTGGTACGGTAACCCTGTTCTGGAGGTCATGTTACTGACGATGATGAACCTACGAACTATGAGGAAGCGATCATGAGCCCAGATTCTGCGAAATGGCTTGAGGCCATGAAATCCGAGATGAGATCCATGTATGAGAACAAAGTATGGACTTTGATTGACTTGCCCAATGATCGGCGAGCCATTGAGATTAAATGGATCTTCAAGAGGAAGACAGACGCTGATAGTAGTGTTACTATCTACAAAGCTAGAATTGTTGCAAAAGGTTTTCGACAAGTTCAAGGTGTTGACTACGATGACAGTTTCTCACTCATATCTATGCTTAAGTCTATCCAAATCATGTTAGTAATTGCCGCATTTTATGAAATCTGGCAAATGGATAAACAAAACTGCATTCCTTAATGGATTTATTAGGGAAGAGTTGTATATGATGCAACCAGAAGGTTTTGTCAATCCTAAAGGTGCTAACAAAATATGCAAGCTCCAGCGATCCATCTATGGACTGGTGCAAGCATCTCGGAGTTGGAATATACGCTTTGATAAGTTGATAAAAGCATATAGTTTTATACAGACTTGCGGTGAAGCCTGTATTTACAAGAAAGTGAGTGGGAGCACTACAACATTTCTGATAAGTATATGTGAATGGCATATTGTTGATCGGAAATAATGTAGAATTATTCTGCAAAGCATAAAGGAGTGTTTAAAAGGAGTTTTTTCAAAGAAAGACCTCGGTGAAGCTGCTTATATATTGAGCATCAAGATCTATAGAGATAGATCAAGACGCTTGATAAGTTTTTTTTTTCAATGATTACATACCTTGACAAGATTTTGAAGTAGTTCAAAATGGAACAGTCAAAGACAGAGTTCTTGCCTATGTTACAAGGTGTGAAATTGAGTAAGACTCAAAGCCCGACCACGGCAGAAGATAGAAAGAGAATCAAAGTCATTCCCTATGCCTCATCCATAGGTTCTATAAAGTATGCCATGCTGTGTACCAGATCTATTGTATACCCCATACTGAGTTTAGCAAGGGAGTACAATAGTGATCTAGGAGTAGATCACTGGACAGCGGTCAAAATTATCCTTAGTGGAATAAGGATATGTTTCTTGATTATGGAGGTGACAAAAGGTTCGTCGTAAAGGGTTATGTCGATGCAAGTTTTGACACTGATCCAGATGACTCTAAGTCGCAATCTGGATACATATTGAAAGTGGGAGCAATTAGCTAGAGTAGCTCCATGCAGAGCATTGTTGACATAGAAATTTGCAAAATACATACGGATCTGAATGTGACAGACCCGTTGACTAAACTTCTCTCACACCTTAGTACCCTTTGGGTGTTAATCACATAGCGATGGATGTCGTCACTCCTAGCATACCCAAGCTTGCCCTTCAACCTCATAACAGCATCATCGAAACCATCATTCGAGGGCCTATGGGGGTACGATTACTGTCGTGGAATTGTCACGGTAGATGTCCTAGAGCAAGGACTTAGTCATAGGGCCATCGCACTAGGAAGCTTAAAGGGGTTAATCGGGAGAAAGGACACGAGAGAGTTTTATACTAGTTCGGCCCCTTACGATGAAGGTAAAAGCCTATGTCTAGTTGGGTTTGGTATTGCTAGGGTTACGATCACCAAGAGTCTTAACTCGCCGGCTTGGCTATCGACTTGTTGCTTCTTGTCCTAAACCGCCACCGGGTCGTCCCCTTATATTCACGGGTTGACGCCAGGTGGCCTACAGAGTCCTGGCCGGCTCATAATCATGTCTGGCTCGGTGACTTTCTTTATATGTCTTTCTGTACAAGTATTTCCTTACATGTGGCATTTTACAATATCGGGCCTTAAGCCGGCCCCTGACCTTTGGGCCTTCTATAAGACTTAATAAACTACAAACTTGGATGTTTACTGAACTTCTTGCGTAACCCACCATTGAAGCTGACCCGACCCCTCCTGGGCGGGTCTCAGCTGATAGTAATATCCCCAACATTAGGCCCCGGGTTGACTCTGAACTTTGTTCTTTGTCAATCTTCAACACTTGGTCAGAATCCATCCTCTGTCTAAAAACTTCTGTAACCCGCCGTGACGCCATCTTTTGAAAACACAAAAAACCTTCATGATGTCATCTTACAATGGATCTTTCATTTTTTTAATGCCTTCCTAGAATTGAGGCGTCGGTTCAGTTGGACAATTATTATTGGGACTCCTTGATTTTCGCGCTCGCCTGTTCGCATCTGCCCTTATAAATAGGCACGCGGCCGGTCCTTCCCATTCTCCTTTCTTCCTCATCTTCTTCCTCTCGCAACCTCCGTAGTTGCTCGAGCTCCGCCGCCGCCGCGAGTCTCATCGTCGTCATCAAGCTTGGCCACTGCATCACCCTGAGTTCATCCAGAGAACGCAGTGACTTTTTGCGGTAGGCCTGCTTCCTGTAAGCTTTCCTCTCTCTCCCGTACCTAGAACCGTTTCTAGGTTTTATGAGTTCTTCAGTATTCTTCATCTGTTCATCACGGGCCATCTTGTAGATCTTCTCCGCAACTTATTTTGATCCAGAAAAGAGATATAACTCGCGCGGTAGCTGTTTGGCATTCGTTTTTGATATCAGTATATCCCTTTTACCTGTACAGATGCTTCGTTATAGTCGACGAACTCCTCTGTACTATGTTTTTTAGGTCTAGAATATTTGCCTTTTTGAAACAACCCTTTGATCCAAAAATGATAATAAGAACTTGGTGAAACTTGTTTATGCCAACACTTGACTGAATTCTGCCTTCTGAGAAAATCTGTAGTCATGGCGGCTTACCACTCCAGCTTTCTTTTCCCTATATACCATTAGCCCTTAGTTAAACCACCATTACTTGCTTTATAATTGACCATAGACTGAACCGCCATATTGTTATTTATTTTTCAGTTCGTTACTCATCATGCCGTCGAAGTCACCGACCATCTGTAACTGGGTCCCTTCTTCCGTAACTGAGGAACGGCTAAAAGAATTCTTCATCGTTGGGTTTCTGCCTTCAAAGAATGTCATGTCTTATCGTGCTCCTGACCCGGAGGAAGAACGTCCCAATCCGAAAGATGGAGAAGTGATTATCTTTACTGACCACATGAACCGGGGATTTTCACCACCCGATTCAAAATTCTTTAGAGAGGTCCTTCATTTTTTCAAACTCCATCCTCAAGACCTTGGACCCAACTCTATTTCCAATATTTGTAACTTCCAAGTGCTCTATGAGGCGTATCTTCAGCAAGAGCCCACTGTAGAATTGTTTAGAGAGTACTTTCATCTAAATCGCCAGAATGAATGCACCAACGGTTCTAGCTTAGAACTTGGAGGCATTTCAATTCAGCGCCGTCAGGGTGCCATTTTTCCGCTCATCGTCTTACCGAGCCACCCAAAAGATTGGAACCAAACTTGGTTTTATTGTCAGGATACTTCTCCAGCAAACGAGAAGCCTTTGTCGGGTTATCGCCCTAACCGTATCGACTCCAAGTTGTCCCTTCCGGATAAGCTTACCGTCGCTGAACGTAGGAAGCTTCTTCCCTCCATTAGAAGAATGAACGGCTTATTGGGTAATGGTCTAACCGGAGTAGACCTGACCCGTTGCTGGATCTCACGGCGGGTTATTCCATTAAGTCGTCGATCTCAACTGATGTATGAGTATGACGGTAGCCCGGACCACCCTCTTCGTCACAACCAAGTTGAACTCACCGAAGAAGACATTGTTTCGATGTCGACCCTTTTGGTAAATGGGAAGTATGAAGATTGCAGTATTGTTGGGTTAAGTCCCTTCTGCAAGATTAATCCGATGCCAGAAGTAAGTACATTCTGATCTCTTTTTTTCTTTGTGTTTTGCCAGCTATTAGTACTTAATACTGATCTTTCTTCTTGTCTTTATAGGCCAATTCTGACTTCTGGAAGGTGAAATATGATCACGAAGCTGCCAAGAAGGCGAAACTCGCCGCCATGAACGCCAAGAAAACAGCCCGAAAATCCAAGAAGAAGAAGAAAACCACTGCTGAAGATTTAATGAAGCTTGACGACTCGTCTGACTCGGAGGTAGCCCTTGACTCCCTTGGCCAATTTTTTAACACTCTTATTGACACTGATACTTACCAGGATGACACTGGGCCAGTCAGGCTGAGGAAGTAGAGGTAACTATTATTTCCTCCGACTCAGAGCCCTTACCAAGACACAAAGTTCGTCGAGTGATCCATAAAGTAAGGTTTTCTAACCCTTTAGCTCACTTGGATCCCAACTTTCATTTGAAAAAACAGCAACATGAAAGCCGCCGTGAAGTTGGAATTGAGGATGAACCGGCTGTTGTCCTTCAACAGACTCCTCGGAAACGCCCGAACGAGGTTTAATTATTACTGTCTTTAACCCGTTTTGATGAATCCTGCTCCTTGTATTTTCTTTAACTCCTTTCATTTACCTTTTCAGGAGGTGTCTTGTTCTTCGGGCGACTCATCACAAACACAATTTCCGGCTTTCAAGACTGCTCCTGGGTAATTAAAAACGCTCTTTTCTTCTGAGTTTGATCAATTGTTATCTTAATGCTGATTATTCTGAAATATTTTTCTTCAGTGGTCCAGCTAAGTCCAAAAAAGTGAAGGCAACAAAACCAATGGAAGATCCGCCAGTACTGGCATCTGAGCCGGCTAGGCCACCTTCTCCATTGACTATCGCCCCAGAAGACCCGCCTATTGTTCATGAAGCAAATCCTCCAGAGCCATCCCTTGTCAAGAACACTATTAACTCTTCTGCAGCTGGTCCATCAAGCTCAACCGGCCCACCGTCTCCCCATGTTCAAGATGTTCAAATTACTGGGAGCCGCTATGTTGAGCCGGGGAACCCGACGGTTTTGGCATGGTGCACCGATAAGAAAGAAGCTTTGGAGAGGCGGAAGGTTCGTCTTGATGTTGCCAATTATGACCGTCTTAACGCCAGTGATATCTTATCCGGCTATCTCAGTCATGTACACTCCAGTCATGATTCTGAGATTGAGATGGTCAAGCAGCTTCAATTGAAGTATGAGGTATGTAATCTCCGGTTTATCAGCATTCCTTCAGCCCCCAAGTCTGTAGATTATGAGAGAAACAGAATAACCTATAGACTTACAATATAGACTGATACTTTTACCTCTGAATCTTTGCTTGATATTAGTAGAACAAGACTTCACCCGTAGTCCCCAAGGACCAGTTTATTTAATCATTAATGAATCGGTACTTCAGAATTGAACGCCATCTGTAAAATACTTAATATTCCGGTTTAAACTTGAAAAACTTGCTGAACTGCGTGCATTAGCCCCCAAGTGCCAAGTGTTGTTACTTTGTAAAGGACTTGGGACTTCAAATATGTTGGTAGAGTCATAAAAATTTGATTTTACATACATTAGCCCCCAAGTGTCAAGTGGTTTATTCATAAAGTATTTGAGACTTGAATCTTTGAAATTGGATACTGGAATTTTGAAACCAAGTCTTGATTTATCTGAATGTTTTCACAGAATGCATTGTCTGAACTGAACTCCCAACTGACTGATACAAAGAGCCGGCTAGCGAACCAGGAATCAGAAATTAAATCTTCCACCTCCCAACTGCAAATAAGTCTTTCTAAAACGGAGAAGTTGAAGACTGACTTTGCTGTCAAAGAGAAAACGTGGGCAGATGAGAAGATACTTCTGACCCGGTGAGCTGAGACAGCCGAAACTACTCTGAAGGAAATTTCAACCGAACTGAACAGTTTAAAAGGCCGGGTGTCTCAGATGGTCGCTGGTATCTTTGGTAAGCTTTCTAATTTAACCTTTCATATGTGTTTCCTGTCAAGCCGGAATATGATACGTTAACTGACTCTGTGAAAAATGCGTGTAGGTCCGCGAAGTAAGAATCTAGACCAAGACCCGTTGATTAAGATGAAAGCCGTATACACTTTAACTGCACAATTGTATATCGGCGCACAACGAGCTCTGGCAGCCATCTCTCCTACTAATCAAGGGTCTAACCGGATCAGTGACGTCCTGAAGAGGCTGTCCATTCTCCCTGCCAGATTCCAAGAGGTGAAACGCTCCTGCGCACGAGCCAGAGCTTTGACTGCCCTAAGCCGCTCCAAGGCTTGGGTACCAGATCTAGACCCAGCAGACGTGGCAAGCGGTTATCCTACCGTGAAGGAGGACGGGTCTCCTTTTGATCAGGATGACTTTATAGCCTGCGTCCGTGAAGTCCGGCCTCAGGCGACTAGCCTTGGAGATGACACCAATGTGGACAAGTATCAACCGGGTTTTGACAGTGAAAATAAGAAGATGGCCCCTCCTTCCTATAAAGTAACCGACTTGATCCCACCGGTGAGAGAAGACACATTTGCCCCGGAGGTTGATCCGGTCGGCCTGATTGATGATGAAGCTAAATTTGTCACCATGAACGGCTATGACTGGTCAAAACCCAACTTCCAGCAGATTCAAGATGTTGAGCCGGTGAGGGAAGGACAATGATCATCTTCATGGGCTTTAGAAAGCCTTGTAATAGCTTTAGCTATTAAAAACACCGCATGTTTGCTTATGCCATCGCGCATAAAATGCTTCTATGTGAATCTGTGCTTCCGGGTGCCAATGTTTTAATGCTTTTCTTATGCCTTGTTTAACACTTGTCTCTGGAATGTTTAAACTCTGTTCCTGTGAACAGAAGGAAAAAGGAAAGACCTGGCAAAGCGGTTTAGAAACAATTGTTTAAACACCTCTTTTACAGCCCATATTTCCACCTCAAAAAATAGAGACAAATATAAATAAAGGATAAGGTTTAATACCAACTCTGAAGTTAACGCAGCCGATAAGCACGTGTAAGTAAAAACCATACCTTGTCCTTGGTGATCCTTAGGTCACCGGTTTAAATAAACCGGGTGATGAATTTGAGAATTCAATATAAAAATTGAAACACCTTGAACATTCAATAATCATCATATCTCAGTAGCTTGTACCTTCGGATCCTTAGACCACCGACTTCGATAACCCGGGCGGTTGTGTCGTCCAATAATTGAGCCGGCGAAGAGAATTAGGCCATCTCATTTGTAATATTGAAACAACAAAAATTCAAAGGCAAGCAACAGATAACAAACATAATTTTAACTCTATATTTAAAAGATTGAGGGTTTATGATTCGAATACGATCAGTAAACCGGACCAAAGGGGTTAAGCTAAGGTTCAAATATGACCATATAGCCCCCAGTGGCTATGGCGTTGCGCCGATCAAGAGGGTACCGACAGCTATGTTCTCTTTGGTTCGAATATGACCTATGTTTGAACAGGAAGCCCCCAAATGACCTTGAGAGGTTTTTAACGACCCTGATTCAAATATGATCCAAGTCGGCTCAAAAGGAGTTAAGCTATGATTCGGATACGATCAAGAAGCCCCCAAGTGAGTTTGGCCTTGAGCCGATCAAAAGGGTTACGATAGCTATGTTCTCTTTGGTTCGAATACGACCTATGTTTGAACAGGAAGCCCCCAAGTGACCATGATACTTACAGCTAGATTCGAATACGATCATAAGCCGGGCTAGAAAGGGGTAAATTTGATTCAAATATGATCAGCTCCTTAATAGTCATTTGTGAAAAAGTAATAAAGATGCATAATCTTTGAAAAGAAAAGAGACCGATGGTCTTACTTTATTTCTTATCATCGTATATACATGATGAACATATGTACAGGATGAGAGCCGGTGGCTCGGGTATAGTACGGCCGAAGTTGAGAAATGTTCCACGGCCGGCGGGTCTCCTCTTCCGACTTACATGAGTCTGCATGCTCTCGAACCTCAATGAGGTAGTAAGACCCGTTGTTTAAATTTTTACTGGCCATAAAGGGTCCTTCCCAAGATGGGGATAACTTGTGTGCATCTAAAAGATCTTGGATGAGCCGGAGCACCAAGTTGCCTTCCTGAAAAGTCCTGGTCTTAACCTGGCGGTTGTGATAACGACACAGGTCCTGTTGATAGATTGTTGATCGTGCTGCTGCTAAGTCTCTTTCTTCATCCAGCAAGTCAAGCACATCCTGTCTGGCTTTTTCATTGTTAGCTTCAACATAAGCCGCCACATGGGGCGAGTCATGACGGATGTCACCGGGCAATACCGCTTCTGCCCCATAAACCATGAAGAAGGGTGTGTAACCCGTAGATCTGTTGGGTGTAGTATTGATGCTCCATAACACTGAAGGCAACTCCTCTACCCAACAACCCGGCATTCGCTGTAAAGGAACCATAAGCCGGGGTTTTAGCCCTTTCAGAATTTCCTAATTGGCTCTCTCAGCTTGCCCATTGGATTGAGGATGAGCTACAGAAGAAACATCAAGCCGGATGTGCTCTCGCTGACAAAACTCTTCCATAGCCCCTTGGGTTAGATTGGTGCCATTGTCCGTGATAATACTATGTGGAAAACCGAACGAAAGATTATTTTCTTCATGAACTGAACCGTCGTGGCTGCATCACACTTACTCACAGGCTCTGCCTCAACCCATTTATTAAACTTATCAACAGCCACCAGGAGATGTGTCTTCTTGTCCTTAGACCTTTTGAAATGTCCCACCATGTCAAGCCCCCAGACTGCAAACGACCAAGTGATTGGAATCATCCGGAGCTCTTGAGCCGACACATGCGCCCCTCGTGCGAATTTCTGACATCCGTCACATCTACTGACTAGATTCTCCGCATCAGCATGAGCCGCCAGCCAGTAAAAACCGTGACGAAACGCCTTGGCCACCAAAGATTTTGACCCGGCGTGATGACCACAATCACCTTCATGGATCTCACGAAGGATTTCTTGACCTTCTTCGGGGGAAACACGCCGTTGAAACGCTCCAGAAACACTGCGATGAAATAACTCTCCACCCGAAATCGTCATGGACTTAGACCGCCGGGTTATCTGTCGAGCCAGGGTCTCATCTGCCGGCAATTCTCCCAGGGTCATGTAAGCCAAGAACGACACCGTCCAATCTGGGATGACATGAAGAGCCGCCACCAACTGCGCCTCTAGGTCAGGAACAGCTAAATCTTCTTCTGTGGGCAATTTGACAGAGGGGTTATGCAAAACATATAAAAAGGTGTTGGGTGCTACCGGCTTACTTGAGACCCCAGCTGGCTCAAAGCATCAGCTGCTTCGTTCTTTTGACGGTCAATGTGTTCCACCTGATAGCCTTTAAAATATCCTGCAACAGCATCGACCTCTCGGTGATAAGCCGCCATGAGAGGGTCTTTGGAATCCCACTTGCCAGACACCTGCTGAACCACTAGATCCGAATCACCAAGACATCTGACTCGGCTCAAGCTCATCTCCTTTGCCACTCGAAGACCATGGAGCAATGCTTCATACTCTGCTGCGTTGTTAGTGCACGGAAACATCAATCATAACACATAACAAAATTTATCACCTCGTGGGGAAGTTAATACAACTCCAGCCCCCGAGCCCTCCAATTGCCTGGACCCATCAAAATGAATAGTCCAATATGCACTGTCCGGCTTTTCTTCTTGCATTTGCATCTCTGTCCAGTCATTGATGAAGTCAACCAGGGCTTGAGACTTAATTGTAGTGCGTGGAACATACTTCATCCCATGAGACCCAAGCTCAATTGCCCACTTGGCAACTCGCCCTGTAGCTTCTCTGTTTTGAATAATGTCTCCCAAAGGAGCAGAGCTAACCACAGTGATTGGATGTCCCTGAAAGTAATGCTTAAGCTTCCAGCTTGCCATGAACACCCCATAAACAAGCTTCTGCCAATGTGGATATCGTTGCTTAAACTCAATTAGCACTTCGCTGACATAATAAACCGGCCATTGAACCGGATGCTCTTTGCCAGCCTCCTTGCGCTCTACCACCATAGCCACGCTAACAGCCCGTGAGTTGGCAGCTACATATAACAATAGCGGCCCTTTCTCAATTGGAGCAGCTAGGACCGGCGGCTCAGCTAGTTGTGCCTTCAGATCTTCAAAAGCGGCGTTTGCAGCATCACTCCAAACAAACACATCTGTTTTCTTCATCAACTGATACAGAGGCATAGCCTTTTCCCCTAACCGGCTTATGAACCGGCTCAAAGCAGCCACACGACCCGCCAGTCGTTGAACATCATTGACGCAGGTTGGTTTGGCCAGGGATGTAATTGCTTTGATCTTCTCCGGGTTAGCTTCAATGCCTCGGTTAGACACCAAAAAACCCAAAAGCTTGCCGACTGGCACTCCAAAAACACATTTGGCCGGGTTAAGCATCATCTTGTACACCCGAAGATTATCAAAAGTCTCTTTCAAGTCTGTGACCAAGGTTTCCTCTTCCCTGGATTTCACTACTATATCATCCACATAGGCATGAACATTGCGCCCAATTTGATCATGAAGACAATTCTGCACACACCGTTGGTAAGTCGCCTGAGCACTCTTGAGCCCAAAAGGCATAGACACATAGCAGAAAGCCCCAAAAGGTGTTATGAACGTTGTTTTCTCTTGATCCTTAACTGCCATCTTAATCTGATGATACCCGGAGTAAGCATCTAAAAAACTCAACCGTGCACAACCCGCCGTAGCATCAATAATCTGATCAATACGGGGAAGAGCAAAAAGATCAGCCGAACAGGCCTTGTTTAAATCTGTGTAATCCACACACATACGCTAGGTGCCATTCTTTTTTAGCACGAGCACCGGGTTAGCTAACCATTCTAGGTGAAAGACCTCCACAATGAACCCGGCCACTAAGAGCCGGGCCACCTCTTCTCCAATGGCCTTACGCCTTTCTTCATTGAACCGCCAAAGAAACTGTCTGACAGGCTTGAACTTTGGATCGATATTAAGAGTGTGCTCAGCGAGTTCCCTCGAGGCACCCGACATGTCTGAAGGTTTCCATGCAAAGATGTCCTGGTTCTCATGGATGAACTCGACGAGCGTGCTTTCCTATTTCGGATCCAAGTTTGCACTGATGATGAACTGTTTGGATGAGTCGCCAGGCACAAAGTCAACCATCTTAGTGTCATCAGCTGATTTGGACTTCAACTCCGGCTCATGCTCTGTGGTTGGTTTCTTTAATGACGTCATGTCCTCTGGGTCAACATGATCCATATAGAATTTCAACTCCTCTATCGCACAAACGGATTCAGCATAGGCAGCATCCCCCTCTTCACATTCCAAGGCGATCTTCCGGCTCCCATGGACTATAATGCTGCCCTTGTGACCCAGCAACTTGAGCTGTAAATACACGTAACACAGCTGAGCCATGAACTTGGCATAAGCTGGTCGCCCAAACAGAGCATGATATGGGCTTTTGATCTTAACCACTTCAAAGGTTAATTTTTCTGCCCTGGAGTCATACTCATCCCCAAAGGCTACCTCCAGCTCGATCTTACCAACTGGGTATGCCGACTTACCGGGTACTACACCATGAAAAACAGTGTTGGATTGTTTAAGATTTTTATCCGTCAATCCCATCCGGCGGAACGTCTCATAGTAAAGGATATTGATGCTGTTGCCTCCATCCATGAGTACCTTAGTAAACTTGTACCCACCAACCTGAGGTGCCACTACCAAAGCCAAGTGACCCGGATTATCAACCCGGGGCGGGTGATCCTCTCTGCTCCACACAATAGGCTGCTCCGACCAAAGTAGATAACGTGGGATTGCCGGTTCAACGGCATTGACGGCCCTGTTGTGGAGTTTCTGGTCTCTCTTACATAAACTGGTAGTAAAGACATGATACTGTCCGCTACTCAACTGCTTCGGGTTGCTTTGATAGCCAGATTGTTGCTGTTGTTGATTCCCTTGGTTGTGTTGCTGATTATATCCCCCCTAGTGACCAGGATGACCATGAAAACCTCCTCCATTTGAACCGGCGCCCGGACCCTGAAAGCCGCCTGAGCCGCCACCCGGACCATGACCCCCATCAAACGCGTTTGAATTTTTAAATGCCTTCATGATCGTACAATCCTTCCACAAGTGGGTAGCTGGCTTCTCCCTGGTGTCGTGTTTAGGACAAGGTTCGTTCAACAGCTGCTCAAGGGTGGGACCTGACCCGCCCGATCGAGGGGGCTGTCTGCCCTTGCGCCACTGATTACCGCCCTGTGCATTAGTATTAGCAACAAACTCATCAGCCTTACGCTTATTACCTCCTTGATTTGCCGGGTTATGCTGGTGACCCTTGCCATTGCCGTTCTTCTTTCCCTTTCTTGCTTTTTCTTCATTAGACGCCGGGTCTTTGGTGGTATTAGAATCGACATACTTGACAAGAGCTGCCATCAACGTTCTCATGTCATTACAGTCTCGTAAGCCGCCCCAACTTCTGCTTCAGGGGCTCAAAACAGCAATTCTTCTCCAACATCAAAACTGCTGAATCAGCGTCCATTTTATCAGACGAATGTATTATTTCCTTGACCCGGCGCACCCAATGAGTCGTAGATTTTCTATCCTCTTGCTTGCAATTGGTCAGGTCCACAATTGACATTGGCTGCTTACACGTGTCTTTAAAGTTCTGGATGAACCGTGCCTTTAAGTCTGCCCATGAGCCAATGGAATTAGGTGGCAATCCTTTCAGCCAGGTCCGAGCCGTTCCATCCAACATCATGGTAAAGTACTTGGCCATTGCAGCATCACTAACCTCCAACAGCTCCATAGCCATCTCATAACTCTCAATCCAAGCCCCTGGCTATAAGTCAGCTATGTAGTTCGGTACCTTACGAGGCCCCTTGAAATCCTTGGGCAACCGTTCATTGCGTATGGCTGGGACCAGGCAAGGCACGCCTCCGGTTCTCGTAACTACACCTGCCTCCACCGAAGTCGCTGGGTAAGCCGGAAAAGTCTGGTGAGCAGCCTGCTCCGCTGCTATCTGAGCCGCCCGTTCCACCACTTGACGAATTCTCTCCTGATACACCAAGTTGAGGGCTCCAGCCCGCACCGGCTCATGCCTATATGGCCGGTTGTGGCGTTGAGCGTTAGTTGACATCTCTGCAGATTCCATGTGCCTACTGTAACTTGGGCTTCGACTTGGGCAAGGAGTTGAATGAATCCTATCTCGACTGTAGGAGTATGCATCTTGCTGGGCCAAAGCTGTCTGAAGCAGTTCTCTTATCCTCCGGGTTTCAATTGCTGCTGGCGAGTCGCCTTCCATCGGGAGAGCTGCCAAACAAGCTGACGCCGCAATGAGGTTCTCCATGGGGTTGGAGAAGTGACCCGGGGGTGTTGATATATAACGGGGAGGAGCTGTATTCATGCGCGGCGGCTCCATGGTGCGTGGCTGAACTGGTGCTCTGGGCGTCTCGACCCAGTTTACCTCCGGTGGGTTGCTCCCTCCAGCACCGGGTGTATGGAACAGATTCCTCGGATCCAGTGTTAGAGGCAGACGCGACTGTGTTTTCTGACGCCTCCTCCTCATGACTTCGTTTGATGCATTAAGATCCACGGAGAGCCGTAAGGTTTCTGCTTGAAGCTGCTGAGAACGAGCATCCAAGGCTGCTCGTTCTGCTGCCATCCGGGTTTCCTCCGCAGCCAAATTTTCCTTAGCTTGCACCATCTCCTCCCGCACGCGTGCCACTTCCACGTCATGCTGGGCTTTATCCGCCGGCTCTACCGCAGCGGTTAACAGACTCGTCAGTTTATCCATGAGGTCCATGAGAACCTGAGCCGGGGGGCGCGTGTGGTCTCTTGACCCGGCAGCTGCCGACCCGGTGGCGGCTGCTGTCACTACGGTGGAGTTCTGCCCAGGCTGCGTCCCTGCCATGAAGACTCCGGCCCAATTTGGCGGCTCAAGGGGGTCCGGAATACTGCTGCCATCGGAACAGCCCCCGAGCATGCCGTCTTGCAGTTGGTACAATGAGTCCCTCTCACCTGTTGAAGATGCAGTATCATAGCAGATGGCCGTCTCCCCGCCTTCCATCGATCCTTTGGAGTATTCACCGCCGTGGACATAGCCTACGAAGGCATGCTTCACGACAGATTGAACACGGGCGGACCCGGCACGCTGATCCGTTTCGATGAGGTCGGTGTGGACATCTGGCTCAGGGCCTGACTCGCCGATCCGGCCGATAAAGACGTGGATTCCGCCGAAGGGGACCTGGTACCCGTACTCGATTGAGCCGGCCTCGGGGCCTTAGCCTTCGTCATTGATGTAGATCTTGCCGCGACGACTCTTGGTCATGCGGCCCACAGCGTATCCCTTGAGCCCTTCGAAGTTGCCCTTCAAGAACTCAAATCCACCGTGCGCTGGCCCCATGGTGGGCGCCAACTATCGTGGAATTGTCACGGCAGATGTCCTAGAGCAAGGACTTAGTCGTAGGGCCATCGCACTAGGAAGCTTAAAGGGGTTAATCGGGACAAAGGACACGAGAGAGTTTTATACTAGTTCGGCCCCTTACGATGAAGGTAAAAGCCTACGTCTAGTTGGGTTTGGTATTGCTAGGGTTTCGATCACCAAGAGGCTTAACTCGCCCGCTTGGCTATCGACTTGTTGTTTCTTGTCCTAAACCGCCACCGGGTCGTCCCCTTATATTCATGGGTTGATGCCAGGTGGCCTACAGAGTCCCGGCCGGCTCAAAATCGTGTCCGGCTCGGTGACTTTCTTTATATGTCTTTCTGTACAAGTATTTCCTTACATGTGGCGTTTTACATTATCGGGCCTTAAGCCGGCCCCTGACCTTTGGGCCTTCTATAAGACTTAATAAACTACAAACTTGGATGTTTATTGAACTTCTTGCGTAACCCGCCATTGAAGCTGACCCGGCCCCACCTGGGCGGGTCTCAGCTAATAGTAATATCCCCAACAATTACCTTGAGGGAACCCAAAGAGATGGTGAATACCATCACTTGTAATACACAGAACCTTGTTCGCCTCACTCATGTCCAGAATCATGGTTGTAGGGTCGATCCTCGTGTAGATGTTGCCCATCAAAGGATGAGAAATGTTGGAATCAACCTTCAAGTCAAACACACAACCAAAACTAGCCTTGATAACCCTTGTCTTGTGCCTAGCTTGTAGCATTTTCGCACACGCCTTGACCTCTCCTAGTGAGCAGCGAACCATCTTGTTAAAACGTTTCACCTCACCTCCTCCTTGGCCACCTTCTTTGGGCGCTTTGCCTCCTCTCTTCCTCCTCTCAAGCCGCTCCACAAGCTGATACTGAAAAAAATACATTGACAAGGAAAAAAGGCAGAACAATGAGACACACAAGCTTCACCAAAATTCCACTAATGCCTACATACGCACTACATCTCAGAAGTCCAACTATGTCTACATAGGTAGTACAACCATGTATGACCAGAAGTAAAAGATGCTTTCAAAATGTTGGAAATTTACAAAGCAGAAGTTCAACAATGTATACCAAGGCAGTAATCAAACATGTATCTCAGAAGTCCAACTATGTCTACATAGGCAGTACAACCATGTATGACCACAAGTTAACATGCTTTCAAAAATGTTGGAAATTTAAAAAGCAGAAGTTCAACCATGTATACTAAGGCAGTAATCAAACATGTATACCAACAAGTTAAGCTAATCTCTTCATGTATATATCCAGAAGTCCAACTATGTACACAAAGGTAGTAATACCATAAAAGCAAAGCACATCGGCTAATTTATTCGTCTATATGGAGCAGAATGTGAGATATGTACGCCAAGGCGGTGCTAAAAACACAAAAACTACAACAATAGCGACAAATGCTCTAAAAACAGTAAATATGAGACATTCATACCTGATTAGCGGCATCGTCATCATCGTCGTCGTCCTCATCATCAGCATTGAAATCAGCATCATCCTTGTCCTCTGGATTAACACGAGAATGCTTCTTCACACCCTTGTTGACCTTTGAAGGTGGAACCTTGCGCTTCACGCCGCATTTCTTCCCCTTACCAGATGCACCAGCACCAAGCGGAGAAAGTGTAGGCGCGGTAGTGGCAAGCACACGAGGACTACGGCGTGGTGTACCACCAAGGCCTAGCCCTTCATCTTCAACAACTTCTAGAGGCCTTGAAACACGTGGGCTCCTCCGAGGAGTAACTTCACCAACTACTAGCTTCCTCACAGCGGTCTTCTTGATTTTCTTCTTAACAGGGACAATCGTGCCATCACTGCCACATGGCACGTCTTCCTCAACAGTGAGCTCAGCCGCATGAACAGATCCAGGAACATCAGAACCTTTCTCAAGGGGGGCCGCCCTCTTCTTGTCAAAATCTTCTTGCTTTTTCCTCTTACGTTGGTCCTCCAGAAGAAGCTGAAGAGGCACATCCTCAGGTTGCGTGACAAGTTCAGTGCCATCAACAGACTGCGACTGCGTCTCTAAGATCTGAAGAGAGCACAAAGGATCCAGAACGGAATCACAACCTTTGACTGACGGAGCCCCCTCCTCAGCAGTAGCAGGGGTTTTTGATAAAACACCATTATTTTTTTCTTGGAACAAACACATTATTTTTAGTCCGGGAAAATGACCCGCATGCGCAAATTCTTTCCCTAACCCTCTCTTTCTTTTTCTTCTCTTTAGTTGTTTTTATGCTAAAGAAAATAAGAGTAGAGGCAGAGAGGGAGATAGCCCAGCCCAGCGAGGCTGGCCCATTTGCTCGTGGAGGCCCAGTCGCACCCCTTCTCAACCCTAGCCTGACCCCCTGCTCGATAACTCTCCCTCTCGTTCCCGTGCATGCCGCCACACCCACATCGCTAGATCACCATCTCTCCCTCCTCTCGTTCTCTTCCCCGCGCCCATAGCACCGCCACCTCTCTCTCTCGATCCCCACACACATCCAGCGCCAGGATGCCTCGCCGGCGCCCGATCCCTCCTCTTGCTCGCAGGCCCTCTCCTCTCCTGCACCTGCGCCCGCATCCGTCATCCTCCGCCTTGAACCCGTCGTCTCCGTCCCGTTCTGGGCCTTCTCTGCCCACCCCCTCCTCCACCAGTAGTGTCGCCGCCTCGCCGGACCTCCTTCCTCAACACCAAGTCCCGTCTGCGCCATGTCCCATGATATGTCCCCAATGTATCTATAATTTTTGATTGCTCCATGCTATATTATCTACTGTTTTGGACATTATTGGGCTTTATTATCCACTTTTATATTATTTTTGGGACTAACCTATTAACCAGAGGCCCAACCCAGAATTGCGATTTTTTTGCCTGTTTTAGGGTTTCGAAGAAAAGGAATATCAAACGGAGTCCAAACGGAATGAAACCTTTGGGAACGTGATTTTCTCATCGAATACAACTCAGGAGACTTGGACCCTACAACAAGGCACGTAACAGGAGGCCACGAGGTAGGGGGGTGCGCCCCCACCCTCGTGGGCCCCCTGTTGCTCCACCGACGTACTTCTTCCTCCTATATATACCCACGTACCCCCAAACGATTAGATATGGAGCCAAAACCCTAATTCCACCATCGTAACTTTCTGTATCCACGAGATCCCATCTTGGGGCCTGTTCCGGAGCTCCGCCGGAGGGGGTATCAATCAGGGAGGGCTTCTACATCAACACCATAGCCTCTCCGATGAAGTGTGAGTAGTTTACTTCAGACCTACGGGTCCATAGTTAGTAGCTAGATGGCTTCTTCTCTCTTTTTGGATCTCAATACAATGTTCTCCCCCTCTCTTGTGGAGATCTATTCGATGTAATCTTCTTCTTGCGGTGTGTTTGTTGAGACCGATGAATTGTGGGTTTATGATCAAGTCTATCTATGAATAATATTTGAATCTTCTCTGAATTCTTTTATGTATGATTGGTTATCTTTGCAAGTCTCTTCGAATTCTCAGTTTGGTTTGGCCTACTAGATTGATCTTTCTTGCAATGGGGGAAGTGCTTAGCTTTGGGTTCAATCTTGCGGTGTCCTTTCCCGGTGACAGTAAGGGCAGCAAGGCACGTATTGTATTGTTGCCATCGAGGATAAAAAGATGGGGGTTTCTTCATATTGCATGAGTCTATCCCTCTACATCATGTCATCTTGCTTAAGGCATTACTCTATTTTTAACTTAATACTCTAGATGCATGCTGGATAGCGGTCGATGAGTGGAGTAATAGTAGTAGATGCAGGCAGGAGTCGGTCTACTAGTCTCGGACGTAATGCCTATATACATGATCATACCTAGATATTCTCATAAATATGCTCAATTCTGTCAATTGCTCAACAGTAATTTGTTCACCCACCGTAGAATACTTATGCTCTTGAGAGAAGCCACTAGTGAAACCTATGGCCCCCGGGTCTATCTTTATCATATCAATCCCCTACTACTTAGTTATTTACTTTGCCATTTACTTTGCCTTTATTTTACTTTGCATCTTTATCATAAAAATACCAGCAATATTATCTTATCATATCTATCAGATCTCACTCTCCTAAGTGGCCCTATAAGGATTGACAACCCCTATTTGCATTGGTTGCGAGGATTTATTTGTTTTGTGCAGGTGCGAGGGACTCGCACGTAGCCTCCTACTGGATTGATACCTTGGTTCTCAAAAACTGAGGGAAATTGTTACGCTACTTTGCTGCATCATCCCTTCCTCTTCGGGGAAAACCAACGCACTGCTAAAATAGGTAGCATCCCACCTTCACCTCGGCCTCATCCAGGAGATGAGAGAACGCCTCTAGTCCCGCGCAATCGCTGCCGTTCCAGGCCTCGCTCACAGCTCCGCCCCATTTCGGTGCCACCGGGAGACCTCGTCTTCATCCTTCCCTCCCGCTGCCTTCGAGCACCCTCGATGCATCTATGTGGTGAGAACCTTCGTCAAATCGCCTCTGGTCACCTTCAGAAGTGGCACGCCAAGTGCAGCGATGACCCTTGAAGTCCCCTGCTCCGGCACCCGGCGCCTCCCCTTGCCAGACCTGCTCCATCTCCGCCTCGTTGATCGTTGGTTGCACCATGCGCCAAGCCCCTATTTGTCTTATGCCCGCAGCTCCAAGTACCGCCATCACCGACAAGTTACCCGCGAGACTCGGATTTCCACCAAGTCCAAAAAAACACAATCGTAACCGGGACCTTTGTTCTGCTTCGTTTTGGATCGCCAAGTACACCATGTCGATGCCTAGTACGACTACACAACCGGAGTGCGACAAATACCCCGACAACATGTACATCTACACCGCCAAGACCGGACCGGCAAGTACCCCGACAACGTGTGTACCACTACCATCGCCGAAGACCCGTGTAACGGAACCTCCAAGTCCGACTACCTTCGTGTGTACCACTACTTTCGACCCTCGAAGACCCCGTGGACGTCAAGTTCCTCGCCGTGATCTCGAACATCTACAAAACGTGTACCACTACTTCCACAACTTTCGCAAGAACGGCTACTTCCACTACGACCCGTGTACAACTACTTCCACTACTGTCGCCACGTGAACGACTACTTCCCACGATGACCCGTGAACAACTACTTCCATTACGAACTCGATCCACCCCAAAATGCATGCTTCGATGGTATAACGCCGAGATGATCGCCCGTGGACCGAATGCATGTGTTGTATGAGATGCACCCTATGTTTCCACCATGTCCGAATTGTTCCTTGCATGTTCGCCATAAACCATGCCACCGACATGTGGGACACCCGGTATCCGGGATCACTCCCCATCACTCTTTCATGTTTCACGCACCCACACTTGTTCCTTTGCACCAGCATCTCAGTCAAGTTGCCAGAACCGGGATGTTGCCGTGGCACCATTTCCATTTCACCACCGTGGTACCCTTTTCCTTCCGCCATGGCGACAAATGCCTCGTATCATCTTCATGTCAACATTTCATAAAAATTGCATAAAACTTGTTTATGTCATCCACGTCATGATAACAACATTTAAAACATAAATTTGTTGTTTGCTTTAAAAATTGCTAAATGACATGTGGGGATTTTCCGGAATTGTTGTTTGTTGTTTCCAGCCCCATTTAAATTGCTTAGGTAGTGTAGTTTAATTGGGCTTCCCCTCTTTCCATGTTAACCAACATTTAATATTGTTGAGTAGATTAAACGGGAGAGAGCTAAATAATTGAATGTGGTGTTTTGTCAATATGCTTCTCGTTGCATATTGAGCTCAACTTAACTTGTAGTTTTGTTTGTGCACTTTGCCATGCCATGCATATTTAAATCGGACATGCATCATCCTTGGTTGTGCATTGTGCCATGTTTATGCTTGTGTGTTTACCATGTTGCTTTCTTCTTTCTGGTTTGCTTCTATCGTTAGTTTCGGTTTCGTTCTGGAGTTGTGAGGATTCGTTCGAATACGTACATTTGTCTTCTTCATGGACTCGTTCTTCTTCCTTATGGGATCTCAGGCAAGATGATCATTACCCCCGATATCACTTCTATCTTTGCTTGCTAGTTGTTCGTTCTATCGCTATGTCGTGCTACCTACCTCTTGTTTATCAAGCCTCCCATATTGCCATGTCAAGCCTCTAACCCACCTTCCTAGCAAACTGTTGTTTGGCTATGTTACCGCTTTTGCTCTGCCCCTCTTATAGCATTGCTAGTTGCAGGTGCCTTGCAGGTTGTTCCATGTTGGAACATGGATATGTTGAGATATCATAATATCTCTTATTTAATTAATGCATCTATATACTTGGCAAAGGTTGGAAGGCTTGGCCTTTTGCTTGGTGTTTTGTTCCACTCTTGCCGCCTTAGTTTCCGTCATGCCGGTGTTATGTTCCTTGATTTTGCGTTCCTTACGCGGTTGGGGTTACGGGACCCGCTTGATAGTTCGCATTGAATAAAACTCTTCCAGCAAGGCCCAACCTTGGTTTTACCATTTGCATAATAACAACTAAAATTTGCCTTGGGAGTAATTAACCCAAGGATTATCTTAATTCAACCCCCCGGGCCAGTGCTCCTGTGAGTGTTGGTTCGAACCGGGCAGCCTACAGGGCCACCTCGGGTAAACTTGAGGGTTGGTTTTACTCCTAGCTTGTCCCATCCGATGTGCCCTGAGAACGAGATACGTGCGACTCCTACCGGGATTTGTCGGCACATCGGGCGGTCTTGCTGGTCTTGTTTTACCATTGTCGACATGTCTTGTAACCAGGATTCCGAGACTGATCGGGTTATTCTGGGAGAAGGAATATCCTTCGTTGATCGTGAGAGCTTGTGATGGGCTAAGTTGGGACACCCCTGCAGGGTATAAACTTTCAAGAGCCGTGCCCGCGACTATGTGGCAGATGGGAATTTGTTAATATCCGGTTGTAGAGAACTTGACACTTGACTTAATTAAAATGCATCAACCGCGTGTGTAACCATGATGGTCTCTTTTTGGCGGAGTCCGGGAAGTGAACATGGTTGGGTTATGTATGAACGTAAGTAGTTCAGGATCACTTCTTGATCACTCTAGCTTACGACCATTTCGTAGTTTCTCTTCTTACTCTTGTACTCATATGTTAGCGACCATATTTGCTCAGTGCTTGCTGCAGCTCCACCTCATAACCACATCCTACCCATAAGCTTAAATAGTCTTGATCTCGCGGGTTTTGAGATTGTTGAGTCCTCATGACTCACAGATACTACCAAAACAGTTGCAGGTGTCGATGATACCAATGGAGGTGATGCCACCAAACTCAAGTGGAAGTTTGACGAAGACCTTTGGCGTTACTATGTTTCGTTTCCAGATGATCAGTAGTGGTGCCCAGTTGGGACGATCGGGATTTAGCACTTGGGGTTGTCTTCTTTTATTTTGGATTCGTCCATAGTCGGACTTTGTGTGTACTCTGAATGATGTATGAATTATTTGATCATTGTGTGCCGTGGCGATTGTAAGCCAACTATTTATTTATCCTTGTGTCTTGTACATGGGATTGTGTGAAGATGACACTTCTTGCGACAAAACCAAAATGTGGTTATGCCTCGAAGTCGTGCCTCGACACGTGGGTGACATAGACGCATCTTGGGAATTACAACTTGGTAATCAGAGCCATCCCCGACTTAGGAGCCCCCTGCTTGATCGAATCGCTGATGTTGTTGAGTCTAGAACAAAACTGTTTTGAGTCTTAGGATTATATATATCGGAGAGTAGGATTCTTTTCTCCTCAGCCCCTTCGTCGCTCTGGTGAGGTCTCCCGGCGTAGATATTTTGACTTTCCTCTCCTCATTTTCACAAAAAAATTAGGATCACGCGGGTATCTTGGGATCATTCTGATATTCTTGTGACGAGAACATTGTTCTTGGTGCCTCCTGACATTTTGGGGTTGTGGCAGTGTCCCAGGGAGTTGAGCTCCGAGGTGTTGTCGTCACAATTTTATCGTTGCAGTCTTGGAATACCTGAGTTCGCCAACATCGAAAATCTCTTTTATGCAGTCAGTGGTGAGATAACCTCGACACCACCCAGTACTGGGGAGGGAGTTCGGGAGTATTGCCACATCTCGTATAACAGATGCTTTTCGAAGGTTGAGGTACACGATTTCTGGAGTTTTCTTGGTTACGTGTTGATGGATGGATACAGTTGGAGCGTAGGGCTTGTTAGTTGTGTGATATATATTGTGCCTCCATGTATCCCCAACACCAGATTGCATAACCAGAAAGTTTCGGGAGTTTTTAGGTGGGAATTCAAGTATCTCGTAGGATATCTTCCCAACAGACACATGATGCGATATGGGGTCTATCATATGTTTGTTCCGGCTTATTCTACAAGCCAAATCCTTTGTTTTGTTTTGATTGTGGTATTCGAGTTGCTTCAATGTCAAGTGTTGATTCCATACCTTTCCTAAGCGGTATTCTCATATTTCTGTGGGAGTGCTAATCCTTCTTGATCATCGAGATTTTCATGTAAATTCTTTTCAACCGGCGTGCTTCTCTTCAAGTTAACCTGATCCTTTCAATATGTGCAAGACCAATTATTGGTTTTCTCAATGGTGTTTGTTTCATTCATCCCAAGTTGCCTTTGTTTTCCTGCCGTCCCACCCTTTTCTTCAAGGACTCATATATCTTAATCTAGTTTCCATTTTATTCATGTGAAGTCTCTTCATTCTTTTCCTCCATGTTCTTACCTAGTGATTCTCATGAAGATGCTAAGGAAGCTACGAGTTCATCATTCTTCGTTCTCTTTCTTCTCCGGTGGTCTAAACTCAAGCTTCGTTGTTGATCATATCTCTTCCTTTTGGTTTACATTCTTTCCATGTTGGAATTTCTTATCCAAGGCTCTCTTATTAATTCACCTCTTCCATTCATATCCGGAGTGTTGGAGATATCTTAGAAGATTCCCATTTCCATTCTTAATCAGTTCAAGCTATTTTGAGGTTGTTATCTCATTCAAGCCATTTAATTCAACCGATGCAATATCTTTCAAGCAGTCTTTCCCAATGGTTTTTCTTTTGAGTGGGCCCTAACCCTCATGTCTTTTCCCAGGATCTTATCTGACTCTTCTATTTTTTTGGAGTTCTCAAATTCTTTTCAAAGTGTGACGTAAGAATGGATTCCATCAGTCACATGCCTTCTCCAAAATCGTTTTCAATTCTTTTCATCGTTGGTTCAACATTTCTATTCTTCATTTTATAGTGCCTCAACAATTCGTGGTGGTCTATCTCATCGTCTTTCTCAGATTTCGAAGACCGAAGAACAGTTCCTCTTGAATCCTTACTCGTTCTTCCAAAGATTCATGGTTCTAGCTTGATGATATCCTCTTAATTTATTTTGTTTGTCAAAAATTCTTTCCATACCCATCTGGAGCATTACAGAAGTATTTTCATTTGGATTCTATGGAAACCATCCTTTTTAGAAGAATAATTCATTTTCAGTTTTGCTCCCGCCCTCTAATTCTTACCGGTGGATCGTTCAGGTATTTTCTAGTAAGATCATGTTCTCTTCATTGTCTTATATCTAAGTTTCCTTAAGTGCCTTTGTTCTTTTCTAATTCTTTCCGGTGATTCGTTCTTTTTTCTGCATTCGTTCAATTCTTACAGTGATTCATTTAAGATTTCCACTTTCGTTCTTATCATATCAATTCATTCGTTTATCCAATCCTACCGATGGTCCATTGAGTTTGCGCTATATCTCTCTTAATCTTTTCAACGCGAATAAGTAGTATGCCAAATCCAATGCTTCTCATCAATTTAAATTGGTGAAGGACACGTGTAACATAATTCTTATTCTTATTTTCACCCAAGTTATTAATCCCTTCCTTTGGAGTTTGTTCAGGAGGAATAAATTCTGGGTTTCAAGTTGTTCGTCTTGTCTCCCAGTGTTCTAAGCTCTCACAATTTTCTCATCGCGAAGCTTCATCTAATCATTACAAGGCTTCAATCTTGTTCTTTTCATCCTTCACTTCTCATCCTTTTGGTTACCGGAGTTCTTCATGGTGGTTCATCCTGATTTAATTCATCCTCAAAGTGTTCTTCAAGATTCTTGTGGAGGAGCTCAAGTATTCTTCCCTTTGCACTTCGAAGTGCAAATATTTGCTCCCTTATCTTTTGAGGTGGTGTTATGTCATTCTTGACAATTTCCTTTCGTGTTTCATGATTCACAAGTTGTTAAGAATGAGATATTTAAACCCATCATTTTCTCTTCGTTCAGGAAATCCTTTGCAACCCATCAATCTCTTCATTGGAGTTATCTTGGGTTATATTTCACCTAAAGTTTTCCCTAAGGATTGTTTCTATTTATGGTGCTTATAAATGACCCAAGTTCTTCATTTATCCTCCTGGTGAAATAAGTTTCTCATCTCCTTGTTGATATCAATCCAATCTATTGTTTCCATTAGTGGAAGAACTTCACCTCATAATTTTGAGACGTTTTCCATAAGCCCACAACAACCTTATTCTTTTGTTGTTTAGTTTTCAACAACTCCATGCAATCCTTATTTCTAATGATGCTTTCAAATTCACTGGTGGTAGAAGTTATCATTTCTTCTACTTTCTTTCTTCCTAACGATCTAGCTTCTATTCTTTCGTTCCGGAGGCATTGTGATGTTGCACTCTTCGACCCATCATCCCATTTTTGTGAAATATCATGTTCTTTCCTTTGCTTATCCATTCAACCTGAGTGTGGTGTCCTCCATTCAAGTTCTCTCATCTTATCAAGTTTTGCCTCCCTTCTCAACTGGAGTGTTGTCTGAATTCTTTCTTACCCCTTGTGCCATCTTTTAATTGTTTTGGAGGCAGTGTGTTGTTGATTTCGTCAAGTATCATCCAATCTTCCCAAGTTCATGATTCTAATTCCTTCCATTTTCAGTCGGAGTGTTGTCCGAGTTATTTCATTCTTATTCCTTCTCTATCTTGTTTTAACCGGAGTGGTTTGAATGTCTATCTTGTCACTTAAGCTCTTCTTTTTCGCCGTATTCCTTGTTCCTTATCCAACGGAGTGTTTTCATTTCGTTCATCTCCACTGTATTCTTTCTTTCAATTTGTTCAACCTCTCAAAGTTCGTTGGTTTCACACGTTTGTCGAAGAAGCAACTTTGTTTTACCTCTTCCTTTCCGCTTCTATCTGGTGCCATCCCTAGGATCTCGGGTCGAGATCCTTTGTTAGTGTGGGAGAATTGTGATGCCCCAAGACCGACGCTCCAGAAGACTTCCATACATTTCGTGATCACCGTGTGTTTCATTTTGCTTGCTCTTTTTATTTTTATTTTGCATTGCATCATGTCATCATGCCATCATGTCATTTCATTTTTTTAAACTCAACTAAATAAATTGCATAGATCTTTTGTTCTATTTAAATCGAGGGAATTCACATGATGATTTCTCTTTATAACATATCCTCCTAATAATTATGGAGCTATTATAAATATTCCATTTGTTTGGAATTAACTGGAACACACTTGCAGAATAATTCCCATGCCTATTCTACTTCAAGTTTCACCTCCAAACCTTGGAAACAATTCTTTATCTCTTTTATCGAGCCTCCTCTAAAAATTCTCAACATTTTTGGACCTTCCTTTTACCTACTCCTTGTTTAAACCATTTGAATTAAATTCAAATGAATTTGAATTTAAATCTTGCAATCTTGGCCATTCTTTTTTTCTTGGAATAAACACATTTTTGTGAGTCCGGGAAAATGATCCGCATGCGCAAATTCTTTCCCTAACCCTCTCTTTCTTTTTCTTCTCTGTAGTTGTTTTCCTACTAAAGAAAATAAGAGTAGAGGGAGAGAGGTGGCCCAGCCCAGCGAGGCCGACCCATTTGCTCCTGGAGGTCCAACCGTACCCCTTCTCAACCCTAGCCTGACCCTCTGCTCGATACCTCTCCCTCTCGTTCCTGTGCCCGCCGCCACACCCGCATCGCTGGATCCCCATCTCTCCCTCCTCTCGCTCTCTTCCCCGCGCCCGTAGCACCGCCACCTCTCTCTCGATCCCCACAGACAGCTAGCGCCAGGATGCCTCGCCCGCGCCCGATCCCTCCTCTCGCTCGCAGGCCCTCTCCTCTCCTGCACCTGCGCCCGCAGCCGTCGTCCTCCACGTTGAACCCGCCATCTCCATCTCGTTCTGGGCCTTCTTCGCCCATGCCCTCCTCCACCAGCAGTGTCGCCACCTCGCCAGTCCTCCTTCCTCAGCGCCAAGTCCCATCGGCACCATGTTCCACCTTCGCCTCTGCCTCGTCCAGGAGACGAGAGAACGCCTCTAGTCCCGCGCTATGGCTGTCATTCCTGGCCTCGCCCACAGCTCCACCTCGTTCTGGTGCCGCTGGGTGACCTCGTCTTCCTCCTACCATGCTGCTGCCTTCGAGCACCCTCGATGCGTCTATGTGGTGAGCACCTTCATCAAATCGCCTCTGGTCACCTTCAAAAGTGGCACGCCAAGTGCAGCGATGACCCTTGAAGTCCCCTGCTCCGGCACCCTGCGCCTCCCCTTGCCGGACCTGCTCCATCTCCACCTCGTCAATCGCCGGTTGCACCAGGCGCCAAGTCCCTGTTTGTCTTATACCCGCAGCTCCAAGTACCCCCATCACCGACAAGATACCTGCGAGGCTCGGATGTCCACCAAGTCCAAAAAACATGACTGTAATCGGGACCTTTATTCTGCTTCATTTTGGATCGCCAAGTACACCACGACGATGCCTAGTACGACTACACAACCGAAGTGCGACAAATACCCCGACGACGTGTACATCTATAGGTCCAAGACTAGACTGACAAGTACCCCGACAACGTGTGTACCACTACCGTCGTCGAAGACTCGTGTAACGGAACCGTCAAGTTCGACTACCTTCGGGTGTACCACTACCGTCGACCCTCAAAGACCCCGTGAACGTCAAGTTCCTTGCCGTGACCCCGAACATCTACGAAATGTGCACCACTACTTCCACTACCGTCACGAGAACGACTACTTCCACTAAAACCCGTGTACCACTACTTCCACTACCGCACCACGTGAACGACTAGTTCCCACGACGACCCGTGAACAACTACTTCCACTAAAAACTCGATCTGCCCCAAAATGCATGCTTCGAAGGTATAACGCCAAGACGACCGCCCGTGGACCGAATGCATGTGTTGTATGAGATGCACACTATGTTTGCACAGTGTCCAAATTGTTCCTTGCACGTTCGCCGTAAGCCATGCCACCGACATGTGGGACACCCGGTGTCAGGGATCACTCCTCGTCACTCTTGCATGTTTCGCGTACCCATACTTTTTTCCTTTGCACCAGCATCTCAATCGAGTTGCCGGAACCAGGATGTTGCCATGGCACCATTTCCGTTTTGCCGCCGTGGTACCATTTTCCTTCCGCTATGGCGACAAATGCCTCGTATCATCTTCATGTCAACATTTCATAAAAATTGTATAAAACTTGTTTATGTCATCCGCATCATGATAACAACATTTAAAATGTAAATTTGTTGTTTGCTTTAAAAAATGCTAAATGACATGTGGGGATTTTCTAGAATTGTTGTTTGTTGTTTCCGGCCCCATTTAAATTTCTTAGATAGTGTAGTTTAATTGTGCTTACCCTCTTGCCATGTTAGCCAACATTAATATTGCTGAGTAGATTAAACGGGAGAGAGATAAATAATTGAATGTGGTGTTTTGCCAATATGCATCTCGTTGCATATTGAGCTCCACTTAACTTGTACTTTTGTTTGTGCACTTTGCCATGCCATGCCTATTTAAACAGGACATGCATCATCCTTGGTTGTGCATCATGCCATGTTTATGCTTGTGTGTTTACCATGTTGCTTGCTTCTTTCCGGTTTGCTTCTCTCGTTAGCTTTGGTTTCGTTCCAGAGTTGTGAGGATTCGTTCGACTATGTCCGTTTGTCTTCTTCATGGCCTCGTTCTTCTTCCTTGCGGGGTCTCAGGCTACATGATCATTGCCCCTGATATCACTTCTATCTTTGCTTGCTAGTTGTTCGTTCTATCGCTATGTCGCTCCACCTACCTCTTGTTTATCAAGCCTCCCATATCGCCATGTCAAGCCTCTAACCCACCTTCCTAGAAAACCGTTGTTTGGCTATGTTACCACTTTTGCTCATCCCCTCTTATAGCGTTGCTAGTTGTAGGTGCCTTGCAGGTTGTTCCATGTTGGAACATGGATATGTTGGGATATCACAATATCTCTTATTTAATTAATGCATCTATATACTTGGCAAAGGGTGGAAGGCTTGGCATTTTGCTTGGTGTTTTATTCCACTCTTGCCGCCTTATTTTCCGTCATACTAGTTGAGGGAGTCCTGGATTAGGGGGTCTCCGGACTGCCGGACTATATCCTTTGGCTGGACTGTTGGACTATGAAGATACAAGATTAAAGACTTCGTCTCGTGTTCGGATGGGACTCTACTTGGCGTGGAAGGCAAGCTAGGCAGTATGGATATGTATATCTCCTCCTTTGTAACCGACCTTGTGTAACCCTAGCCTCCTCTGGTGTTTATATAAACCGGAGGGTTTTAGTCCATAGGACAACATACAATCATACCATATGCTAGATTCTAGGGTTTAGCATCTCCGATCTCGTGGTAGATCAACTCTTGTAATACCCAGATTATCAAGTATAATCAAGCAGGACGTAGGGTTTTACCTCCATCAAGAGGGCCCGAACCTGGGTAAAACATCATGTCCCCTGCCTCCTGTTACCATCCGCCTTAGACGCACAGTTCGGGACCCCCTACCCGAGATCCACCGGTTTTGACACCGACATTGGTGCTTTCATCGAGAGTTCCTCTGTGTCATCATCATTAGGCTTGATGGCTCCTTCAATCATCGATAGTGATGCAGTTCAGGGTCAGACTTTTCTCCCTAGACAGATCTTTGTGTTCGGCGGCTTCGCACTGCGGGCCAACTCGCTTGGCCATCTGGAGCAGATCGAGAGTTATGCCCCTGGCCACCAGGTCAGGTTTGGAAGCTTAAACTACACGGCCGATATCCGCGGAGACTTGATGTTCGACGGATTCGAGCCCCTGCTTAGCGCGCCACACGGTCACGATGAGCATGATTTAGCTTTGCCATCGGACAGTGCCCAGGAGATTGCGCCGGCAACCGCTCCGACCCTCAATTCGGAGCCAGTTGCGCCATCCATGGACGGGTGGATAGACCCCGCCACAGAGGCTGCACTCTCATCGGCGATCGAGCCGAGTATCGACCTTACCCTTCACAGGAGCCGTGACGCCGAACTACCGGATTCTTCCTCGGCCACAGACTCCAAACCGTCTGTGCCCGTGCCCATCGAATCCGACTGGGCGCCGATCATGGAGTTTACCTCCACGGATATTTTTCAGCACTCGCCCTTCGGCGACATACTGAACTCATTAAGGTCTCTCTCCTTGTCAGGAGAGTCCTGGTCGAACTATGTCCAGTAGGATTGGGATGTGGATGATGAAGAAATTCGCCGCCCACCCACCACCCACTTAGTAGCCACTGTCGACAACTTAACCGACATGCTCAACTTCGACTCCGAAGACATCGACGGTATGGACGATGATGCGGGAGACGAAGAGGAACCACTGCCCACAGGGCACTCGGCAGCCACCTCGTCATATGACATATATATGGTGGATACAGCCAAAGAAGGCAATGGAGATGGGACAGCGGAGGATGACCCCTCCAAGAAGCAACCCAAGCGCCGACGTCAGCGGCACCGCTCTATGTCTCGCCAAAGCAAAAGCGGTGACACCGACACAGGAGATAATAACACTCCAGACAGTGCCGAAGACGACAACAATCCCCTCTAGCAAGATTTAGGGCAGGAGGATGGAGAAGCCAGCCCTCCTGAGAGAGCGGCAGACGGAGAGGCGGAGGATGATAATTACATGCCTCCCTCCGAAGACGAGGCAAGCCTCGACGATGACGAATTCGTCGTGCCTAAGGATCCTGTCGAACAAGAGCGCTTCAAGTGCCGGCTTATAGCCACGGCAAATAGCCTTAAGAAAAAGTAATAGCAGCTTCAAGTTGATCAAGATTTGCTAGCTGACAGATGGACTGAAGTCCTTGCGGACGAGGAATACAAACTCGAACACCCCTCCAAGAGTTACCCAAAGCGCAGGTTGCTACCCCGACTGGAGGAGGAAGCACCAAAACCTACATCTCCAGCGTATGACGCAGCTGATCGGCCACCTTGTGTCCGCGACAAAGAGGCATTCTAGCCGAAAGTTCAGCCCGCACCCCGACGCCACTCAAATAAAAATGCCAAGACATGGGGAAATACGCCAGACCTGCGAGACGTATTAGAGGACAAAGAAAAACATGCAAGACTGATCTATGGATCATGAGGGCACGCCACTATGCGAGACGATAACCGTCATGCCAGATACAGTAAAAGTAAGTCCGGCCGGGCCGAACACAGCGGACAAGACTCACTTGAGCTACGTCGCGATATAGCCCAGTACAGAGGCGCCGCACACCCGCTATGCTTCGCAGACGAAGTAATGGATCATCAAATCCCAGAGGGTTTCAAACCCGTAAATATAGAATCATACGACGGCACAATAGATCCTACGGTATGGATCGAGGACATCCTCCTGCACATCCACATGGCCCGCGGTGACGATCTACACGCCATCAAATACCTCCCACTTAAACTCAAAGGACCAGCTCAGCATTGGCTCAACAGCCTGCCAGCAGAATCCATTGGCTGTTGGGAAGATCTGGAAGCCGCATTCCTTGACAACTTCCAGGGAACTTATGTGCGACCACCAGATGCCGATGACTTGAGCCACATAATTCAGCAGCCAGAGGAATCGGCCAGGCAATTCTGGACACGGTTCCTAACAAAGAAAAAACAAATCGTTGACTGTCCGGATGCTAGCAGCTTTTAAGCACAACATCCGCGATGAGTGGCTCGCCCGACACCTTGGCCAGGAAAAGCCGAAATCTATGGCAGTCCTCATGACACTTATGACCCGCTTTTGCGAGGGAGAAGACAGCTGGCTGGCTCGCAGCAATAACATATCAAAGAACCATGGTACTTTGGATACCAAGGATGTCAATGGTAGGTCATGTCGCAACAAACACAAGCGCCGCATCAACAGCGATAATATTGAAGATACGGCAGTCAATGCCGGATTCAAAGGCTCTAAACCCGGTCAGCAGAAAAAACCATTCAAAAGAAGCACTCCAGGCCCGTCCAGTTTGGACCGTATACTCGATCGCTCATGTCAAATACACGGCACCCCGACAAGCCAGCCAACCACACCAACAAGGATTGTTGGGTGTTCAAGCAGGCCGGCGATTTAAATGCCGAAAATAAAGATAAGGGGTCACATAGCGATGATGAGGATGAGCCTCGGCAGCCGAACACCGGACGACCGAAGAGGTTCCCCCATAAGTGCGGACGGTGAACATGATATACGCAAGCCACATCCCCAAGAGGGAGCGGAAGCGTGCGCTAAGGGACGTATATGCGTTGGAGTCAGTCGCCCCAAAGTTCAACCCATGGTCCTCCTGTCCGATCACCTTTGATCGCAGGGACCACCCCACTAGTATCCATCATGGCGGATTCGCCGCACTGGTCTTAGACCCAATCATCGACGGATTTCACCTCACTCGAGTCCTTATGGACGGTGGTAGCAGTCTGAACCTGCTTTATCAGGGCACAGTGCGCAAAATGGGCATAGACCCCTTAAGGATCAAACCCACAAAAACAACCTTTAAAGGCGTCATACCAGGTGTAGAGGCCCATTGCACGGGCTCAGTCATGCTAGAAGTGGTCTTCGGATCCCTAGAAAACTTCCGAAGCGAGGAGTTAATCTTTGATATAGTCCCGTTCCGCAGTGGCTATCATGCACTGCTCGGGCGGACCGCATTTGCGAGATTCAATGCAGTACCGCATTATGCGTACCTCAAGCTCAAGATGCCAGGACCTCGGGGGGTCATCACAGTCAATGGAAACACAGAGCGCTCTCTCTGCACTGAGGAGCACACTGCGGCCCTCGCAGCAGAAGCACAAACACTACAAAAAAGGACACATCCGTGACATTTTGGGTCGAACGAAAAAAAATTCTATCATACATATGACACTTCTATGACGATAATTGTGTCAAAACCCGGTATCATCATAGATGTGGTGGGCTCCTACTTCTATGACAAAAAATCATGACAGAAAATGGGCTTTTCGTCCTGGGCGGGCTAGAGACGCAGCTGCATGACATTCTTTGGGCCGTCCATGACAGAAAAAACCATGGTAGAAGCGAGGGGGAGGAAAATTTCGGGGAGTTCCCGGTTACGGTAGGAGGTCGGGGGCCGAGCGATGCGCGTTTCTCTCATACACATATGCGCGTATGTGCGAGGCGTTGGCTCTAACTGAACCTGAGCGAGGTGTTGGGCTCTAACTGAACCCGAGCGATTGCACTACAGGCTACACGTTATTGAACCCAAGCGATCGATCGATGGCTGTTAACTGAACCCGATCGAGCGATTCCTTCGCTACTGCTACTAACTAAAGT